>NC_068370.1:7468486-7583874 GCF_020536995.1 Dreissena polymorpha | reverse complement strand
CCAAGCATGACCGGATACACAACGGACTCTAATTTTGCTATATTGTGGATAAAAGTGTAAAGCCGTGTGTGGATGGACATGCGACTCTGTATCCTGCTTATAGAGGCATTAGATGCAGTGTGGGGGGAAGCATGCATTAACACACCCTGATGAGGGTGGTAAAGTGTTTAAGGCGTAGTCTGGGAGAACATGCAACTTAACCTTCTGCTAATGGTGGGGAATGGGATATTAAGCGTGTGAGAGAAAACTTAACAAGAGCACCACATAACGGGTGCCACACTCGGCTGCGTAAGCTTGTCAGAATTTATTTTTTAGAAGTCACAGTAACCTTGCCCGTTGACCTAGAGACCAAAATGGGGTGGTGTGCGTGTGTAGTACTTGAAGGTGCAGTTATATATGAAGTTTCAAAGTTGTAGGTGGAAGCACTTCGATTTTAGAGCAAAATGTGAAGGTTTTAGCATTACGTGGACGACGACGGACACGACGAGCTGGCTATGACAATACCTCGGGTTTTCTCTGAAAACAGCCAAGCTAAAATCAAACTCCTGCTGATGGTGAGGATAAGGTTCTAAGAACGGGCTGTGAGGACATGCAACTCAACCCCGCTGATTGAGCGGATTTGGGCATCAGCAATCATTTCAACAAATTAATTTATAAATGTAAGAACGGATGACACACGGACGACGGATGCTGGAGCGCAACCACCACATAATCTCACTATATACACACGTGACCTTAAAAACATCCAATTTTGTTGACATCCAAATGTTTTAGTAGAATTGCAAATTTAACTAAAACTGTGAACATATTTTGCAGAGAAAGTAAATGATTATATAGTTAAAGGTTAGCAAATCAAGCGCATAGACACTTCATTATTTCCACTTACCATTCTCAAGATGAAGATTCATAATTGTACTTTCTTTGATCATGAAATAAGCCAGTAGTTTGCTTCTTTGGGAATGTCACTGTGTCTAAGCAAAAACTACCAATGTGTATTGATTTATCTTTGTTTATTGATATATCTTTGATACAAGAGTTCCGCGGTCGGAGATGACCGCATTGAAGCCGGATTTTTGATTTAAATGACAGGAAAGTACCTTTCGTGTTTTTGTCAATGCAATACTTAAATTACTGAAATATTGTTCAAAGGTCAAAATGAAATGTAAGTACTTTTCAAGGCATGAGCAAACCAAGCATACCAAAGTTACAACAATTTTAACATTTTAACATTTAAGTTCACAGTGACCTTGACCTTCAAATGAATGACATTGAAATGAATGACCTTGAAATGACCAGTGGTCATCTAAGTGTGCTTGCAAACCTTTACGTCAAGTTTATTTTTTTTTATTTCATTTTATTTATTTTTATTTCAAGTTTGAAGACTCTAGGTACAAGCATACCAAAGTTATAACATGAAATAAGAACTTTAACATTTTTACATTCAAGGTCACAGTGACCTTGACCTTCAAATGAATGACCTTGAAATGTCCAGTGGTTACTTACTAGTTCTGGCCAACCTTCATGTCAAGTTTCAAGACTCTAGGTCCAAGCATACCAAAGTTATAACAACTTTAACATTTTTACATTCAAGGTCACAGTGACCTTGACCTTCAAATGAATGACCTTGAAATGTCCAGTGGTTACTTACTAGTTCTGGCCAACCTTCATGTCAAGTTTCAAGACTCTAGGTCCAAGCATACCAAAGTTATAACAACTTTAACATTTTTATATTGAAGGTCACAGTGACCTTCACCTTCAAATGAATGACCTTGAAATGACCAGTGGTCATCTGTTAATCCTGGCCAACCTTCATGTCAAGTTTGAAGACTCTAGGTCCAAGCATACCAAAGTTATACCATGAAATAAGAACTTTAACATTTTACATTCAAGGTCACAGTGACCTTGACCTTCAAATGAATGACCTTGAAATGACCAGTGGTTACTAACTAGTTATGGCCAACCTTCATGTCAAGTTTCAAGACTCTAGGTCCAAGCATACCAAAGTTATAACAACTTTAACATTTTTTATATTGAAGGTCACAGTGACCTTGACCTTCAAATGAATGACCTTGAAATGACCAGTGGTCATCTGTTAATCCTGGCCAACCTTCATGTCAAGTTTGAAGACTCTAGGTCCAAGCATACCAAAGTTATACCATGAAATAAGAACTTTAACATTTTCGAGCACGCCGCCACCCCGCCCGCCCGCCCGCCCCCCCGCCCGCCCGACAACATCAATCTATAAGCCGAGAAAAAAATCCGGCTAAAAAGCACTCCAGTAATTACAATCAAATTAGACGTTTTTTATATTTTATAACAAATAAGATGTGTACAAATTACTACGTTTAATTTAAACATAATACGTGCCAGTATAGTACAAAGGTATTCTAATTAACAAACTAATAATAACAGTATAAAAACATATAAAGCAATAATGGAAATAAAATAAAACACAAGACAAAAACACTCATAACAGTGATCTGCTGGCATCTACCAGGTCTTAAGTTTGAAGTAGAGGGAGAAAAACAAGAGCACCGCATAACGGGTGCCACGCCCGGCTACGAGTGCAGTTTTGAATTAATTAAAGCTTGTCAGAATTTGTTTTTCTTTGACCTAGTGACCCCAAAATGGGTGTGGCGTGTAGAACTCATAAAGGTGCATCTACATATGAAGTTTCAAAGTTGTAGGCAGAAGCACTTTGATTTTAGAGCAAATGTTAAGGTTTAAGCATGACGTGGACGTCGGACGACACGACGAGCTGGCTATGACAATACCTCGGGTTTTCTCTGAAAACGCCAAGCTAAAAATCAATAAATATATGTATGAATTTACAAATTTTGTTTAAGTCAACAGTTTCCAATTCAGCAAGTTACAAGAAGTACAATGCATTTATATGCAATTAATATCATTAATATCAAATAAAGGCAGACATAATGGCATACACAAACGCACAAGTACAAAAAATCGGAATTATGCTTACAAATGAAGTTCAAATGTTATTGAATTTGCAATGCCCATGTTTTTCTTGTTAGTAGGTAAAACACGAGAACGTATGACAGCACCTCAAAGATTGTTATTAAGTACATGAAAACACCTAATTATTTCATGATAAATATGGTAAAATGGTTAGGCATTTAATCACTACTTTACTTGAGAAGATTTATGCATTATGTTAAAATAGTTTTTGCTTTAGAAAAGATTAAAAAGTATTTGAACGTCATGAATTATTATTAACAATTTTAATGACATTCTTACCATAACCATAATGATGATAGAATATCCTTGAGATTTTGTTTCTGGTTACTACATGTACAAGTTACTAGTTTCGTAACATTTTCTTAACAATGTCATGCTGAACGTTCACATACACATTTTGGCAAAAATGTTAATATATCCATTATAGAATACCAGATAAATTATCATTATAGCAAGGCGTATAAAACTCGTAATCTAAGCATAAAGAAGTGGTTCAATTTGTATGGCACTGTTTCTGTATCTCTAATCAATACAGATCATCAGGTTTTCTATTAATCACATGCTTTTCCAACTTTATCCTGCCTTTTTTAATATAAACAAAAACATAATGGCTGAAAATCATGGTGAAAACATGTTGAAAATAAAATGAAATCATTATAATGTTCTTGTTTGCTTATCCAATATAGTGTATGTAAAGGTAAGTTTATGCCACAGCGCAGTTTCTCCAAATATGTCAGCACAAACTGTCTAAATGCCACCTTAGCCAGGGAGTAGATCATACGCAAGTAACTGTTAGAGGCGCGAGAAAAATACTAACTGGTGTTCAAAATAGTCACCAATGGCTGATTTTTCTATGATTTTGTCTGAACTTTTGAATGTTTGGTACATTTACCATCCTTATTAGACAAATTTTCTTACATGCAGGATGATCTACTTATATCTAATTAAACTCTGTATAAATCCTGAAGATTCATAATCAATATTAAAAAAGTTATTGAAGACTTTATAGGCAAGTGCCTGATTGACATGGTACATTGTATGTGCATTTTAGGTCATACCAGGTACATAGCATGCACGACTCCTCTTTCACTCTTATTAAATAACTACATTCCCTTTCATTAGGCAGGTGGCAACAGAGAAACCCACACCAGATAGGTATAGTCAAGCCAAATATTACTGCAGTATAAGCTCAAATAAGTTTTACTTTTTGCCATCTGTATGACCAGCATGACTGTCTACTTTGCAGCCATGATCGAATAAATATCTTTCTATGTTTATTTATTTCAAATTTCTGTCTCAATGATAGAAGCCAGCTTCTTTTCTTCCCTTCTAATGTCTGAATTATGGTTTTGAGGGGAACCCGCCTTCTGGCTCCCAGGACTGTACTCCATATTGGAACCAGTCTGATTCTTTTGTTTCTGCTTATCTTCATTGGATTCAGATGACTGGTATCCTTTCCCTCGAATGTTCTCCATTGGAGAACCAGTCTGGTGATTTATATGATATTTCTGTGGATAGGAACCAATATGCTGTTTTCTTGGCATGTTTTCCAAACTGGACCCAGCTGTCTGGTTTCCTGTGATACTTTCTTTGTCTCTTTCGTAATGCTGGATATAAGAACCATCAGTCTGGTAATTCACATGAAAATCTGCAGCCAGTGTCTTTGGATCTTGTCTTGCACTGTCCTCATAATGTGGACCATTCGATCGGTTTCCAGCTTTGTTCTCCAGCTTTGAACCACACTGCTGTGTTTTTGAATGGCTTTTTGTTCGGGCACCCAAATCCTTATTGCTCACATAGTCTTCACCATTGGAACTAGGCCTCGTTGGGCTTGAAGATCCGCTTGAAGGGGTACCCAGCTTAGAATTTGCAGATGTGTAGCCTTGACCTTCAGATGACCTTGAAGCCCTGTCTACCACACCAGGAGCAGACACTGATTGTTGCTGTAAGGAATATTTAAAAGGGTAAAAAAATATGCAATTTTAATGTTGGATAATTTTTCTTTCTATGTGTAAACAAGAGATGTTTTTTCAAACATTATGCCATCTGATTTGCAGCAAAGTCATCAATATGTGCATTATTGTTCCTATTGCATGCCTATGTGACGTTGACTTATAATCTCGAAATCAACAAGAGCTGTGTTTGTGAAACACAATGCCCCCCCCCCCACTGCGCTGCTTTGAAGCCATATATTTTAACCATTTCAAAATGTGCAGCTCTATGAGATAACATGCATGCCAAATATCAAGTTGCTATCTTCAATATTGCAAAAGTTATGACCAAGGTTACAGTTTTGGGACAGACAGACAGACAGACAGACAGACAGAACAGACAGACAGACAGACAGACAGACAGACAGACAGACAGACAGACAGACAGACAGACAGACAGACAGACAGACAGACAGACAGACAGACAGACAGACAGACAGACAGACAGACAGACAGACAGACAGACAGACAGACAGACAGACAGACAGACAGACAGACAGACAGACAGACAGACAGACAGACAGACAGACAGACAGACAAGACAGACAGACAGACAGACAGACAGACAGACAGACAGACAGACAGACAGACAGACAGACAGACAGACAGACAGACAGACAGACAGACAGACAGACAGACAGACAGACAGACAGACAGACAGACAGACGACAGACAGACAGACAGACAGACAGACAGACAGACAGACAGACAGACAGACAGACAGACAGACAGACAGACAGACAGACAGACAGACAGACCAAAAACAATATACCCCCGGTCATTCGAGCATAAAAAATATTTATATTAACAATTGATGACCGAAGTGTTCTTACGATCTCTATCATTGTTTCAATACTATAACACACTTTCATGTTAAATCTTCCTCTGACAGTACCTGTATATCCAAAAGTTGCTTCAAGACATTTTCAACGTCTGGCCGATCAGTAGGTGAATAATGCCAACAACTTGTCATCAATCTGTACCTAAATAAAACAGCGAACATGATTCTAATAAACATTTTAGCAAAATAGTTTTGTCGTTAAAAAAATATCACCCCACCAAAACATTCATCATCTGTGAGAAATCCAAATGTTTACTTTAAAGCTTATTCTGAATTTAGTACATGTGTTTATACATGTATTATTAATACCCATGTTATCATTTTAAGAACAACACCCTTTTATGCAAAACCTTGTGTAATTATAGATTTTTTTAGTACATTGTACTCACAAACTCATTTTTTTGTTTTATTATTTATACCAGCCTTGTTCCTTGAAAACCTTTTTAAAAGATGTTTGGACTTTGGCCCATGATTAATTTTTTTATTATTAAACAGTTATTACAACATTTCAAATAATTGTTAGGAATTTAGCCTCCAAAATTTTTTTATGCCAATACAGAAAGAGAAATATTTATCATGGTTGACTAAAAAAATTATTAAATTTTGAACAACTAGGTCTTGGTGATTAGAAATTATGAAGCTTGGCCTTCACACGGCTTGAATTTGATTTAAAGTCCCCGTTCATAGCCAATTTGGGCAGAATCATAAGAAAAACAAAGTGTTTTTATTGAGGATATCACTGAAAATCAGGTTGAAATCAGTTGAAAACAAACAACATTGCGATTTTTATTTGGGGTCAAGTACGGTAAAGTACAAAAACTTTCTAATTAATATTCATGATTTGACACGATAATTCAAACCAAAACAAACAAAACTGCGGATACGGGCGAATTTAGCGGAAAGAAGGTAAGAACAAATGCAAATATATCTGTTACAGACTAAAACTGAGTTGCAATGCTACGTTTTTGCTAAATCTATGTATTTATCTTCCATATATTAATAATGTTAAGCGAAAGCTTAATATAGATATAATTTGCATAACTCGCGACGCTGCAATGATTTTCGCCTTATGCGTGTATTTATGATCATTTATAGATTATGACCAGGTTTTCGAAGTCAACCTCGATAAAAAATACATTTCAATGAATTTATGTAAAGTTTATTCTTCGCTATATGATTTATATGCAAAACAACATTCTATTCCGCGAACTTGGACTTTAGACAGCCGAGTCCTACTCTGGGAAAACAAAATTGAGCCGCGTTCTGAGAAAACTGGGCATAATGCATATGCGTAAAGAGTCGTCCTAGATTAGCCTGTGCATTCCGCTCTTATTGCATTTTTCGTTTAAAGGGAGTCTCTTCTTAGCCAAAGTCCAGTTCAAGCGGAAAGTGTTGTCCCTGATAAGCATGTGCAGACTTCACAGGCTCATCTAGGACAACACTTAACAAATGCTTTTAACCCTGTTTTCCCAGATTGAGGCTCAAATTCTGTATTATCCCAAAGAAAGACGTAACACTTCCCAACATACACATAGCTATGGGCAAGCGAAGGTCTACATGGTCGATCCCCTTCTATAACTGTCCGCCTGTGTCTCTCTGGACTCAGTCCTTCGTAGGGCGTCTTCCCAAGTGATAACACCTCCCAGAATAGCAGGCCAAGACTCCAGCTGCAATGTATTATATGGGAGAATGGGTCTTATGTCATAATCTGCCAGTGTAGCTCCAGACCAGCCGGCAGTGAGCACAATCATGCTTTCTGGGGTTGTATTACAGAAGCAACTTAAGATAAATCTTATTCTTATCCTTAAATTGGAAATTTTCTTAAATTGGTAAATTTTCTTAAGTGTTTCATTTCCTATTGCAATAGTTTGGCATCAAGAATTACATTGATATAACATCCTTATGTCAATGTTTTTAGGAATACCAAAAGAAACATGCGATTCCTTATCTAGTACAGAAATACAAAACATTGTAATTTTGAACTAAAGTGAAATTATTTAAGAAATGACTTAAGATGTTTCTGGAATACCACCCCTGGTCAGTCAGTAGGGCACTAAAAAGTCTTACAAGGTTTTGTGGTTTCATTAGCGGACAGGGAAGCTTCTGATCAGACTACATGGATGAGCAAAAAGGAATTGAGCTACGCATGCTGCATGTTGCTCAAGACCCATTTTTACATGTCACAGCTCACATCATACTAAGGCTGGATAATCACTTACTTCATACTGACAGAGTGCACAGGCAGTCATATGAGACGCATTCTGAGAAAACTGCCTTTAATGCATGTGCGTAATGTGTCATCCCAGATTAGCCTGTGCAGTTCGCACAGGCTAATCAGAGACAACACTTTCCGCTTTTATGACATTTTTCGTTTTAATGAAGTCTCTTTTTAGCAAAAATCAATTTAGGCGAAAAGTGTCATCCCTGATTAGCCTGTGTGGACGGCACAGGCTTATCTGGGACGACACTTTACGCACAAGCATTATGCCCAGTTTTCTCAGAACGCGACTCATATGCTTACAGAAGTTCTTTTGAGTCTGTCTTCTGAGATGAAGCAGTAATTGGAATCTTTAAAAAATATCCTTAAATCTTCTTGAGTTTATAAAGAACATGGGACCTATCACTATCAAGTCTGACACCACATTGGGTGATGCCCCTTTGACCTGCTAGCTTAATACATATCTAAGTGGTAAAGGGCTAATACATATGTATGCGGTGAAGGGTTACATACTTATCTAAGTGGTAAAGGGTTAATACATATCTAAGTGGTAAAGGGTTAATACATATCTAAGTGGTAAAGGGTTAATACATATCTAAGTGGTAAAGGGTTAATACATATCTAAGTAGTAAAGGGTTAATACATATCTAAGTGGTAAAGGGAAAATACATATGAATGCGGTAAAGGGTTACATACTTATCTAAGTGGTAAAGGGTTAAACATGTATCTTAGTGGTAAATGGTTAAATACGTACCTAAGTAGTTAAGGTTTTTAAAAAAAGCATCCACCCTACCATGAACCTCACTCTGCAGAAACAGGGTTTAATGCATGTGGGTAAAGTGTTGTTCCAGATTAGATGTGCAGTTGGCACAGGCAATTATCAGGGACAACACTTTCCATATAAACTGGATATGTGCTAAGAAAAGACTATCAATAAATGGAAAATACCATACAAGCGGAAAGTGTCGTCCCTGATTCTGCAGTCAGCACAGGCTAATCTGGGATGACACTTTCCACAAAAGCATTAAGCCCCGTTTTCGCAGAGTAAGGCTCCCATTGTGACACCAGAGCAAAGTTATTACAAACAAATAGGCCAATTGGACTTTGAGAAGTGTACGGTTATCAAATAGCACTAACTTACACATCAGACTGAAAGGTATACTGGTTGTGGAGAAGTGTCTCTGGACTCAGTAAAGCATAGCTCGATTCCAGCACATATCTCTCCAGTTCCTATCATAGAATTATTAAAGCACATTCAAATCTATGATAAGTTCACTTTTAATATGTACTTCATGGTAACAAATACAAATTATTGTTAAACATATTTGAAATACATTTATGACACCTTGTGCATTCATGTCATGTTATATTTCAATGACATAAATTAATGTTGTACTTTTTAAAATGCCTTTCAAAAGATGAGTCCATTCAAAGCATTCACCTGTTAAATAAATATTATTTATATTTGTTTTTTAAGAAATAGATAATAGTTACACACATACAAACCTATACATCATTTTTAATTGTACATACAAAGTTACGCTCATTTACCAGTTCTGCTTGGAAGACATATATTCAGCTAATTGATACATACCTGCAATAACCCCTATAATTTGCATTATGTTTAGGAAAAATTTACATACACTTATTTTAGTTAAACACACACACTTTTAATCAGTAACAAGTTCTGTCCAATAGAAATCAGACAAATTAAACAGTCAAGTTGAACATACAAAGTTTTGATCAGTGACCAGTTTTGCCCAGTAAAAATCCCCCAGCTTGGCCACATTCTGTGCCGTCAGATAGACATGACTGGCCTCTATCTGTCGGTGCAATATCTGAAATGTAAACACTCAAAGTTGTGTATCTGTAATAAACGTACATACTTACATAATATGTATACTATGAAAAGCCCATAGCCACTCAAAATCAATGAATATTTTGTATATTTCTAAAAATAAAATTGACACAAAAAAGTGTTCCTCATAGCAATAGCCAAAATTTCAATGCCAAAGGCGATCTGGTAACAAATTTTTAACGTGATACAAAATGCCTGTTTTTGTTCTTTTGTGTGACAATATATTCCATGTGAATTTCCCACCAAGATATCCAAACAATTACGAACAAACTCGAGATAGGCTTCAGGCAGGGCCGGAAGCATAACACATTTCTGATTGCTATAAGGAACACTGACTTTTTATGCAATAATTTTATTTTACGAAATATTTTGTGAAATACTTGTTTCTGAGTGTTAATGTGATTTTAACACACAACATAGATGAATGCACTATTCTAAGTAACATTTTAAAAATGGAACTCAGATAAACAACAAAAACACGTCTATTATTTCACCATGCACAAAACTGAACAAATACCTTCAACTGGTGCAGATGACTAACAGCAGAAGTGACATCCATACAGTATTGCAAAAGACGGAAAACAAATGACTTTTCTTGGGACTTGTCTGGCTGAGGGCTGGTCAGCAAGTAGTTGTGAAGGTTTTTGCTCATACATGGCTCCAGAGCTATGTTGAACCAATCTAAAAATTAAGAAAGTTATGAGGGCTGGCCAGAAATTAGTTGTGAAAATTGTTACTCATATAAGTTTCCGTGTTGAACCAGTCTGAAGATAATAATGAGGGCTGGTCAACAGGTAGTTGTGAAGGTAATATCTGGTCAATAATAAGTTGTGAAGTATCAAAAACATGAATTTCACATCAATTCTGAATAATAATGAGGACTTGTCATAAATGAGTTGTGAATGATGTTTCTTAAGTTTGGTTCCTGAACAAATTTGAACCAATTTGAACAAATATGAGCCCTTCCCTAGTCCAAATAATTACAGTAGACGTAATCTACCGATGTGCATTGCATATCGACCTCATATTTATAAAGTAGCCCAAACCCCCATTGCCACAGACCTGTGCGTGAAACTTTCAGATTTCTCTAGTCTGTTTACCATGCTATAATTACAATTTCTATAAACACATATTTATCATTTTATGACTATATAATGTCTGTGGTATAAAGAGAAACCTAAAAGTTACAAGTACTCGTGTCTAGTACTGTACAACTATTGTACTCCTCGTTGAGAAAACAACTACTTCATCTACATGTATTAAAATATCATAAAACATAATTTTCAATCAAGTTGGAAAAAAACAATAAATAAATGTCATATAAACAGGTTTGTCATGAACGTTGACGTCGCTCTTGGTTACCAGAAAAATTCCCACGCACGGATTTCAACCGTCATTGTTTACAATCAATTAAGTGCATAAGTACTTGAATTTGTATAGTGTTTTTTAAAAGTGTCCAGCTACAGGTGGTTAGCGTGTGGCTATAATACTAATTAGTGAAAACATATTTTGGAATGATAAGTAATCATATTATAACGAAAAATCAACTTTTCTTAAAAAAAATAAGTTAAATATATATTCAACAAGGTATCCATCTCGAAATCATCCGAAAACGGGATGCATCGTTTTAAACAGCCATTACTTCATCAATTTTGCAGCGATTTTCACGATCTTGGTCTTATTCAACGCAGAAATAAATTTCCTTTCTGGAAATGTCTTGCAATATTTTTACAAATACTGGGTCAACTTTTAAGAAATAACACGATACACAACTCGCGTAACCCAGCTGTGATCGATCAGACAGTATTCATGACTGAAATCTTCACGGGGAAAAGGGCATTTTCCCTGCAAAGTTCACGAACCTCGATACCATAATTCAATAAAACGTATGAAAAAAAACATTCTTACCGTGCTTGCCGTAGAATTATGCATCAAAACTAACTGTCCAGCGCATTTTCAAACCTTTGTTTACATACATTTCAACCAACTGACATTTTAAACACAAGAGTGATTTCATGGCTCCAATGCGGAGTTGTGTCTTTACAACTGGAGATTTCATTCATAAATACGGTCTGATCGATCACAACTGGGTCAAGCGAAGTATGTATAGCTTTATTTCTTAAAATTTGACCCAGCATAAATATAACAATATATATATACATTTCCTAAAAGGAAATTCATTTCTGCGTTGCATAAGACCGGGTCATGAAAATCGCTGCAAAATTAATTTAGTAATGGCTGCTCAAAACGATGCACCCCGTTTTCGGATGATTTCGAGTTGGATACCTTGTTATATATAAAACGATAGTGATTTTTTTTATAGAAAATTTGATTTTTCGTTTTAATATGATTATTTATCATTCAAAAAGATGTTTTCACTAATTATTATCATAGCCACACGCTAACCACCTGTGTGTCCAGCACGTGTGCCGGGAGAAAAGGGCTTAATGTATTTTTTGTTAAGCTCTATAATATTTATATCCAGTCTGTATGAAAAAATGTCGGTGAACATTATTCCGGTGTTAATTTTTGTAAATATTGAGGCATTCGTTAATTATGGATCTAAAACGGAACATTAATCCGCAAAAAAACACCGGGCATATTGCATATTAGATCGGACACATGAAATTATTTCGAAAGAAAGCAATAAGAGTTTCAATTCTACATGAGTAAGTCTCGCTGTGCACGATTACGCTCTTACTGCTCGTATATATTTGACTCTTGGCAAATATCTAGTGTTTTATTTTGCTTAATCTAAATTGTGTCATGCATCTATATGTACTTAAAGCAGCATGACCAACAGCTCTTTCATATGTGAAAGAGATTGACACGAAATACCTACCCATCTATAATAAAGTTTATATGTGCACTTCAATATTATAGTTTTATAGCATTTTATGTGGTGCAATATAAAAGTACTCTAGTAAATTTGAAATTATGTAATCGATTTCCTCTCAACATACATGCAAAGTTCCAGATAACTTTTTCAGCAAAATCTTGGTTTACACTCTATAATAATCCAGCCTTAAATTCTATTATTAATTCTTTTTTTTTCAGGTAAATATAATTTTTGGCACATCCGCATTTAGGTTTATAGTCTAAGAAGAGCTCATGACAATTGCCGGGTTACAGCAGACTTTTTGCGATAAAAGGACCAGATAATGGAAAACGTTCGGCTTTTCGACTGTTGTAAAGATGGTCTGTTATTCATAATAACGTTAAAGTGCTGTTGATTTCATAATTGTAATGAGGGCCTAGATGAGTGGGAACTCGTTGATAAAATGTTTACATTATATGCATTGATATTGAGTTTTACGAATGATCACACATTTTGAATTCTTATTTTATTTTTCCAATGTGTAACCGTACGCACAGAATTTAAGTCTACTTTTTTACTAAATTTAATTCAATTTTTTACGACTTTAAGCGTCTTATCTGGAGCTCTGCATACATGCATTAGTAGCATATATTGAAATATATCCATAGACTTTCTTTGGTTATTGAAGGTAAATTACTGTACAAAAATTATGGTTAGTCATTAACCAAAAAAAAGTTAAGTCTACAAACACGCGGTTAATTTCGGTTCAGTAGCAAATATCTTACAAAGGTGCGCAACTTCTCCTATAACATAAAATTTCCGTTATACGCCGTAAATTTCCGTAGTCCTCCGTAGCATTTCGGAATGACTGTCAATTGACATCATTGTATCATGCATGATAGTATGTTGCTTTGTGCTTGGGTGAAACTCACATCTTACCATCGCGTTAATTTATTAAACGCATTAATATTTGATTCCATTATGCACTGCGCCTATTGCACAAGTCTCTCTGCACAAACTAACATACACATATGCAGCATGCAATTAACGAACAAAAATGTTGCATCTGTACACATGCATGATACCATTAAGCAGAATGTAAATAGACATTGGACATCAGGCAAGATGTAAGTGTCATCAAGCATGAAAAGGTGTCTACATACTAATTGAAAGTACCATCAAGAATCATGACACAGTCACAAAGAAAGATATATTTTTTACCTAAATACCCTTCCATATTTGTCGGCACTGTGTGTTTGCTTAATTTCACTGAAGAACGTCTACTGGTAAATCTTACAAAAAAAGTGATAAATAAGACTGAGTAGCAATTTTTTCGGCGTTGCTGTTTAACGTCAAATTTGGCCTTTCAACGAACTTCTTAAAAGCCCATTGAATTTTAATGAAGAAGTTTCCCGCTTGTAGGTCCGAATGAATTAAATCAAATTTTGCAATTGGCAATTTGATAGAAATCCCCATAAAACATTGCACATAGCTTTCTGAAATAAACAGGCCACATTGAACGCATTCACGATATCCAACAGCTCTCTTTGCAAAGACCTATCTAGTGTTTCTTGGCCGTGTAAGATCTATAATTAGAACATCGTCACCTAAACATCTACTAATAGAAGAGCATATTTTGAGGAAACAAATTCAATAAGAGTATAAAACGTCCACGATCAATAATGTGTAGTTTGTTAAAGATATCACGGCAGTAAAAACATGGCACTTTAAAGAGACCACAATCTGGTACATTTGGTCAATTGTTGCGTCCGTGGCGGACAATACATTTTAAAAAAGAAAGCTTACAAAAAAGCAAACACAAAGTTCTTCGTAAGCTTGTTTTAATCTTAAAAACACATAATCGACAGTCATTCCAGTCAAATACAATACTAACAGTCAGCACTCTAGAGATCAAAATTGCGGATATAAATATTTAATTCAGGGATATCAAGTGTATCAAGTTCGAATTCCGGAAAAAATAGCCGGTAGTCTGGGGCATTAGGTCCCTTACAGGGATAAAAGGTAAATCCCCGCCCGAGCCGTAGCTAACTGATTTATTGTAGTCTTTCTAGTTGCAATTTCTGGTGAGTACAATGCGGAATATTACGGATATTTGCAACATGTCGAAGATTTTCGGAAAGTAGCGAAGAAGTTTTCGTCAGTTAATATTCATGTCCGTGCCGGCCGCTAACTTATCAGAATCAATAAAAAAGAACCAGGAAAAATCGGTACCGATCGCTAATTTCCGGAATTCCGATAAAGCTTCAACATTATTTGTTCTCAAATGATCGCGTACTCGAACGAATCTGTCCCTACGCCTCCAACTCCCTTTAAATCTCATTGGACGTACATTGATCTCAAAATCTATCCTTGACGACTCAAATCATATTTCCTGAATAATTTGGCCTATTGACGTCCCTGTTATTATAACAATGGTCCTTTGGATAAACAACGCTAAGTTGTTGCAATATAATAACCGTTTAAAATAGTTACCGGTTTTCATTTAATAAAATGATTAAGTCATATTCGAGATTTCAGCGATTGCCAATATTTTGCTTTTGTTTCTCATAAGCATATGGTGCTTCGTATCTGCTATTGAGTCCTATGTAGATTGCAAATATTACATAACCCTTACAGCGGCCGAGCGCAGATATCTGCACTTGGCCGCTAAAAAGAAAAATCTTTGCGCATTAATTTAATTCAAATCTCATTATCATAATCAAAATCATCATCATCGTCGTCGTCGTCACTACTACCACCACCACCATCATCATCATCATCTTCTTCTTCTTCTTCCTCCTCCTCCTCATCATCATCATTAACAACAACAGCAACACCAACTTAACATCATCATCAAACAACAAAAAACATCGGTAGCATACAATGTGCTTCATCAACCATACATAATTATATGCGTTAAAACACCATAATAGAACAGCATGAATGAAGCTGTCTATTACTGTTTTATATTTCCTATACCAATATTTTTTTTTCGTTAATTGAAGGACTAGTTGAAATCTTCTATAAAAGCCCCCCCCCCCCCCCCCCCAAATAAAAAAAATAATAATAACCCTAGCAAACAACAATACACATAGGTTAGTTAGTATACACTGTGCTTTAGCAACCATGCATAATGAATGTTTATGACTTCGGACCGTTGTGATCAAATTTAAAAAAGCAAGATGGTATGTATGCGGCACACAACACATAGATAATTATAGTTTTATACCTTAAACGTAGTTCATCAAAATAAAGATAAGTTCTTATCTATGTAATACTTAAATTAGGTTTATAACGTATGCATATTTGTCTAAAACTTGTGAAATGTGATTCGTAAGCCGACGACAACATTATCATTCGGACCCTTCTCCCCACCTAACAATCGAGATTAAACACCTGTGGAGATCCCGATCTTATCAATCAGGGACCTATACAAACAATATGTGTTTGTATAGGTCCCTGTATCAATGAATAAACCGGCTCAATGATGTCAAGTCAAATAAAACATACTATTACTATCCAAATAAATATCTATCAAAAATGTAAATTGATATACCTACTTAACTAAAACTAAACTTAAACGATTAGCAAGAAAAATATATAAAGAAGAAGCAGGCAAAGTAGACAAATTAATTGTAACATATGTTTTCTCAGTCTCCCACTGTTGAACAATATAAATAGTATTTATCGCCACCCCAAAAGGGATCTTTATCACACGTTTGGCTCAACTAATATATAATTGTGACAGAACAAACTGTCAACAAATACCTTGTTAATGTTTTATACATAACTCCAATCAAAGGTTAACTTCCAAGGAAACTGCGGCATGTTAAAACTGTTGATTATGACAAAATGTTGTTTAGTACAAATCAGTACAATAGCGTCTGTTATGTGGCCTATACTAATCCAGTTAAATAAAACTTTAATCGCAGAATTGCAGATTTTGGCATTTTTTTTAACTTATTCATTAAATGCTTTATATTGATAAATGTAAACATTGGATCATAAAAGCTCCAGTAAAAAATCAAGAAAAAAAAATTAAAAAAAGGAAATGTACATTGCCCGGAGCAGGTTTCGAACCAGTGACCCCTGGAGTCCTGGCAGAGTCCTGTAGTATAAACGCTTAAGCCTACTGAGCTATTCCGCCGAGAACACATTCTCGACGTATTTTATACCTTATATAAGCAATCTTCGTAGTTTCACAAAATTTAACGACAAAAACAGAACTCTCCAAATTATTCAATCGTTTCGCTTTATAATTTTTATGTTTTAAAATCGTCAAAAGATGCATATAATGGCTATATTAGAGCATGGTTAATGTTCAGTATTACTGTTTCCTCACAAATATCATAACTAAAACGAAAACTTACGAATCTGAAACAACTTTTTTCAATTTTGTCAATTTACCAAAGCGTGAAAAGATCCCTTTAAGAATATATATAACAGTTCTTTCCTGTTTTAACAAAATGATACATTTAAAAATAAATTATAAAGCATCGCTAGCAATATTAGAAAGAGAAGTAGAAGGAGAATTATTATCAATAGTAGCAGTAGCAGCAGCAGCAGCAGCAGCAGCAGTAGCAGTAGCAGAATCAGTAGCAGTAGCAGTAGCACTAGCACTAGCAGTAGCAGTAGAAGTAGCAGTATCAGTAGCCGTATCAGTAGCAGTAACAGTAGAAGCAGCAACAGCAGCAGAAGCAGCAGCAGCAGCAGTAGCACTGTCAGTAGCAACAGCAGCAGCGGCAGTGGCAGCGGCAGTGGCAGTGGCAGTAGCAGTGGCAGTAGCAGTAGCACTATCAGTAGCAGCAGCAGCAGCACTGGCAGCGGCAGCGGCAGTGGCAGCGGCAGCGGCAGTGGCAGCGGCAGTGGCAGCGGCAGTGGCAGTGGCAGCGGCAGCAGTAGTAGTAGCAGTAGCAGTAGCAGTAAGATTAGCCGAAGCAGTAGCAGTAGCGGCTTTTTGCTTTTTTGTTTTAGAAGTGTTTGTCGTATAAGAAGAACGCAAGGAAGACAAATTAATTGTAACATGTGTTATCTTAGTCTCCGTTGTAGTAGTATTTGTTGTACCTACACAGCCATTTTTCAGTCACCTGAGAGACATGTTTTTATAAGAGATTTAATTGTGGACCAATACATCGTGTATTAATATCAGTGTACCCGCTGGGACACCACATGGGGCGAGGATTAACAGATAAACTAGGCCTTCAATTAATTATGCGCCTAGAGGCAAACAATACTATAACTTACTGATAATTTTAGGATTGGGATGTATTTGTATCTTATTTGAAATTAGCTAGCTTAATTCAAAAACTAATTATAGCCTCAATATTATCACAAGAACATCATCACATATTCATTGTGCAATATATAATCATATCACCATCACAATATGCCAGAGCGTTAGTATTTATTGTGCATACATATCCTACAGCAACATTTACAAAACTTATTACAAACCAACCGCTCAAGCTTTAATTAAGATTGATTTCAATTTATATTATGACATACATTAAAGATCACTGTCAATTAATTAAAAAATAGCTTGATGCTTCGTACTCAGCGATTTAAATAAAAGAAACGTTGCGTACACATTAATTGGGGTTAATAAAAAAAGTCTGCAATTAAAATAATCAAATTTAAATAATACTAGATTTAGTTTCAAATTGTCGCTCAAAAATGTATCGTTTATATCAGTTACTAGGGAATCGATTTGTTTAATCTCCGCAATCCAATAATAATTATGGTGTTTGTATGACAAATTAATAGCTATTCGTCATTGAATGTATGATACTCATAAAAATATTGAAACAATAACCACAACAACAACAACATATGTGATTATGTATATATCTTCTTCAGATACTCTGTGTCATACTTTCAAAATTATCCTAATAAGATTCATAATAATAAAATAAACACTATTGCAATCTTAGTAAAATCCAACTTAGCCGTTATGCTAATGATTTTATGTTCAGTATGCGTGTACATTTCAATATTATATAACAACAAGTGTTCACAAATACCTATGTTTAATAAATATTAAAAACATGAGAACCAATGAAGGTATTTCATTTTAATAGACTAGTTTTACCGTGTGTGTACATTCATATAAAATCTTTTGAAAATAACACTTGAGATAATGTCTTTAGGTTTTGCGTTTTCTAATCGATTTAAACACCATAAAACCACCGTATTTTCTCTTACATTCTTAATTTTCTTACATTTCCTTTTTAAGCCAAAATATTTATGTTTTCATGATTCTAAATTTTCGGACATACGGATTTTCGTACAGTCAGTTAAACAGCGCTATTTTATCAGATTTTGACCCTGTTTTTGCATATCTGATGACCCTTCGGTCATGCATTTTTACAACCGGATTAAAGTAATAAAACAGAATCATGCCTAAGGGCAATCGACCATTACATTTGCGTACTTGGGTAAATTACCTTGTAAACCTCTAATAAGCAATGGTTCCTTCCAACAGCGTTTGAAATGATATCGTATTAAGAAAGCCAAACGTTTATTGTTTTTACTTTTTATATATTATTTCAGTTGATTGCAAAGCTGTTAATTTGTATTTTTAAAGTAAAGAACGAAGGGAACAACACAATAAAATTATGTACACTGATGTATTATTTCTACTTCAATTAAATAATTGACAAACAAACATAACACACTTGTCTCTAAATATTTTTCGTATTTAAATTTTCCAACACGAAAAACAATATCTTTAAGTGAACGGAAACTTATAATTATTACGGCATATAGTAAATGCAGAGTTGTCTGAACCATAAGTAAAATAAAAAATAAAAAATGACACAGCTTATTTTTCCCTCAAGTGTTAATGATAATATGGATAAACAATTAAAAATACATAAAGTCAATTGTGTTGATTACTCGTTAATGAAATATTGTAATGCCAATTATAAGACATCTGATTAAAAACAAAATGTATGGTGGAATACCTAATCTGGAAATACAAACTAATGATACTATTAATGCAACAACAACAATCACATCTTTTCAAGCGCAATCAGAAAACTGCTACAGCTTTGTATTAACAAACATAAATATGTTTGTGCTTATAGATTTAGATAAACTTCAAATCTTTAAGCGTGCTATGAGTTGAATATAATTTATATTTAAAAGTTTTGCTACTCTGTTGATAACTAGCAACAGCATAAAGGAAGATACCATTTTTATCATCTAATTTTATTTATATTTCATTGTTTATTTGTTTATGATCAAAAGGATTGTTTGGATAACAGGGTGTGTCTAGATATACCGGTACCCTTAAAAATATTTTTATGAATTGCAATTAAGCGTAGAAATTAAACAGGCCCTAATACAGAGCCCATTTTTATCGAAATGCGATTATAGTTTTAATAGCAACTCGTAACGCTTTTTGGATTGAATGTGTAATGACTACTTTTAGCGACAAATTGACTTGGTCAAATACTGCATCTTAAACGGATAAATAAAATTGAAACCATTTATTTTCAATATTATCAACATTATTATTTAGTTATTAATACATTAAGCAGCAAACTCTATTAATCAAAAAGATTTGATATAACATCCGAATTCACTGCAAAAATGAGCTGAGCGATAGGTTTTACGGTTGTTGAAATTGTTCATGATGAGAATGACGATGACGACGATGATGACGATGACGACGACGAGGAGGAGAACAACGACGATAACAATGACGATGATGATGATGATGATGACACTGATGATGATGATGATCACGACGATGACGACCATAACGATGTTGTTGGTGATAGTGACGATAATGCTGCTGCTGTTGCTGATGACGATGCTGCTGCTGATGATGCGGTGGAGGCGGAGGAGCAGGACGAGGACGAGGACGAGGGCGACGACGACGACGACGACGACAACGACGACGACGATGATGATGATGATGATGATGATGATGATGATGATGATGATGATGACGATGATGATGACGATGATGATGACGACGATGATGATGATGATGATGATGATGATGATGATGATGATGATGATGATGATGATGATGATGATGATGATGATGATGATAATGATGATGATGATGATGATGATAATGATGAGATGATGATTATGTTGATGATGATGATCATGATAACGTTGATAACGATGATGTTGATGAAAATAACGATACTGTAAGTAGTAAATTAACTCATTAATTGTTATTATAATACACAAGCACATGCTAATGGATCTGTATCCGCAAGGCGGTCAAATGAAAACTCACTTGGTATAAATATGAAAAATTGAATCAAAATATCATAATGCGGAGTGTTAAAATGTGTTCAAATCTAGCGAAATTGTTGCAGTACTTTTCTACCGAAACCAATGCTTAGCCCAGTTATTTTAAAAATAATTTCAAAATACCACGATACACGTCAATTGGCTAACAAATACATTTGTAAGTTTAACCTCACTCAAAAACAGTATTTATTGAAGACAGGGCGTCAACAATGTCCGAGTTTCTTCAACGTAGCTTAAGTACCTAAAGTACCTTTCCGTTTGATTTATCGCAGGATCCTGGGTCCGCACCCACAGTCTTTTAAAGTGTCTGCATTAAAAAAGATAATAATTGTTGTTTGTAATAATCTTTGACAGCTCATAAAAACATGTAAATCATCAATTCGTAGAGTTTCAGTATGATTTCATTTATTTAAAAAATAAAGACGGTTAACATATTTTATACACACATATATTAGTAGCTATACGCCATATAACATGGGACATAATGTATATTATAAATCAAAGCGCTGAAGGCACTTTAGTTGTTCGCTGTTGTCGTCCTTGATTAGCTTGTTCGCATTGCATATGCTTATCATTGTGCACAGGCTAATCTTATTTGACGTGCATTAAGCCTCGTTTTCCATGAAAGCAGCCAATATGTGCATATTTTAATGATAAACACTAGACTGGCCAATGGCGTTTACAAGCTGGTATATACATTCACTGCTAGAGCAGAATTATTTGTCGTCTGCTGCAGACAGGCAGTGGTAATCGTTCCTAGCAGAGTGAGTTGTGGTTCTTGCCGTACTTAAGTCTTCTAAGCACCTACTGATTTGCATTTATTACCCATTCTCTTGAAACGCCGACTAATAAAGTGCGATAAACCGCCTTTAAGCACTTGGCACATTAACAAATAAGAACATTCCACACCTAACCGAGAACCGACGTCTTTAATCGCGAAACTATTACCAGAAATTGAATACCGCCAGAAACAACAATGAGCTCACTTCGATTAAATATAAATACACTATATTCATTGCGTCCTAAGCAATCAAACATATCAACCGAAAATACCAGCGAATACAGTATTATATATGACATCGATCTTATATATCGCCTCAGACATGCGAGAGCGCCACGATGAGTGAAGAGTGTGTGTCTGAGAGTTTGTTTACAGGTCCTACTGGCCTCTTCACGAGATTTGTGTAGCCCGACCTGAATGTTGAATGAAATGGATGTAGTAACACTTATATGAACACGATATATCCGTACCAATATCCATGTGAGCATATACTAATAATAATTAATTTTTTAATCGCCATAAGCTTGAAAATAAACGTAAATAGATACAACAAAGACCAATTCGGAGACTTTAAAATTTTTAAATTACCTCCCCTGCAATAGAAAATATATATGGAGACTCGCATTCTATGGAATATCAAAATCTCAATATATCCAAGTAACCAGGATAAATATACGTTTAGGTAATTAAGATATAAAACATACTGTAGTCCCGGCGGGGTTATCAACTGCACCAATACACCGGTAAGCAACCAGGGGAATATCATATGAAAAAAGAACTATCAAGCATGTTTGATGTGTTAAAGTGTGTCACAAAATTTCCCTAACTGCCGATGTCGGCTATAATTTCGGTATAAACATGCAAAGAAATTAACATATATATAATGTTATTGCCGGTATGTTATTGGACATTTTGTATGTCAAATGTTCATTATTTGTATTAAAATTAAGATGATGCTTATTTGCCAGAAAGCGTTTATTTCAAATTCAAAACAAGCAATAATCATACATAATACCAAAATATAAAACTAACAACGTTCAGAAGCACGCGCACTTAACAAAATTATTGCAACTAATGCAAGCTGTAATTAATATGTGACTACTTGCTATACAACCAGTATCATGCGAAAATTGATCTTATTTAATTGTGGTTCCCTCTTTGAATTTATGTTGCCTGTCGACTTTTAGAATAATGTGTCAGTAAGAAATGTATTGCTTGCTCTACAACCAGCATCATGCGAAAATGGATCTTATTTAATTGTAAATCCCTCTTTGAACTTAAGTTGTCAGTCGACTTTTAGAATAATGTGTCAGTAATAAATGTTTTTCTTCAGTTTCACATGTTTTTTTCAAGAAAATTAAGTGAAAGATGCAAATGTGTCTTATTTATTTTTTTGCTGTGTCTTCAATGTATCTTATTTATATGTGACTGCGTGCTTATTTTTTTTTCAAGAAATGAAAGATGCAAATGTGTCTTATTTTAATTTTATCCATGTCTTAAATGTGGCTTATTTATATAAGATAAAATGATATACTGCCAGTGTCATGCAAAAAAGGATCTAATTTCTTAATATCCACATTCACGCTTTGTTCTTTATTAGCACCGTCTTTAATTAGGCTATCTATTTAAAGTACAAATTACTGTGAACTTAATAATTGTGCAACGGTGATGTTGATCCATTATCGTTGTTTATTTAAAATGTAGACAACAAGTTAGCAATTAATGAAATCAGTTATTTTGGAAGTAAATCTAATTTTTTCTGTACAGTAGCCAGGTGGATGTGTATTGAGCGGATAAGATATGGATCACCACAACAAGTTTCTAATACACAGTATAGACTTCCCCTATTATTGTATTTGTTATTTACCTGATTGGAATAAATAAAGTGTTAAAGATCATTTCATGTGAAAAGCAGGATTTCTGACATAATTTCAATCGTTTTGCTTTTATACAAAATTTCATGGAACAATGAATATATTGGCGCGATGGAACACAATTTATAAATCAAGCTGACAGTATAGTATCCGTTTTTAATTATGTGTAATTTAATTCGCATCTCTCCCTTAACTCGTTCAATGACACGTGAACTTATATCAATTATAAAACATCACGTGCATCATTAAATATTTTTTTTTAATTATGAAAACATATTATATGTTCTACATGGTTTTGTTTAGGTTTTTTTTCTCAACCAGAGAGACATTATAAAACATTGTTATATATAAAGCGCTTTACTTTTCTACATTACATAAAGATATATCGATTTTTTTGTTAAGTGTACGTGCTTGACATATTTATAAAAAGGCAGTGTTTATTTTTGTAATAAAATCGAAAATTGACATTTAATTTGATGCAATCCACATTGTTTAGCGGCCAAGCGCAGTATTCCGCTCTCGGCGGCCGATGGTGTATTGCAATATATACAATGAAAAGCTGGGTTTCTGACATAATTTCAATCGTTTTGTTGACGCGGAAGTGCTTTTTGGTGGCCCAAAATACTATTGTTCCCTTTATTTAAACCTAAATCAGTATTTTTTACGCTTGAAGGTTTGTACAGCGGGGATTTCGGTACCGGCGCGGGTTTATGTGCTTGTTAAGAATTACCGAAATCCCCGCTAAGAGGCAACATATGCTGATTTATGCTTTGATTAAATATTGATAACTAAATTGCAAAAGTGTATAGCATATTGTATATAAGGTAGTACGATATCATTTGTTTCATCAGATTTGTTTGGAAAATACTTTCTGAAGACTTATTATTACTATGTCATGTTATATTTACATATACTTTTGTGTAACCAATGTTTTAAATGTACATTTTACCTTTTTTACATTCGTTTACACATTTTTCACATTAATAAACTATTTAATAATGGAAAAAATATTCTGATAAGAGTGTTTAAATGATTAACACTAATATGATTGTGTACAAATCAACATTAATGCAAAGCCAAAACCCAAACATAATGACATATAGACCCTTTAAGGCGTAATATGGGGGATTGGCGTAAACAAGGGTGATTTCGGCTCTGGGCGTACGAATGTAGCAGTACCGAAATCCCCGCTAATTATTTTCCAAAAGAAGTAACCGAATGGGAGATAATACATGTCACTGGTTGCTAATGAAAAAAAACACTATAATAATTTTGTTGACACTTGAAGGTTTGTACAGCAGGATTTCGGTACCGGCGCGCGTTTAAGTTCTAGTGTAGAATTACCGAAATCCCAACTGAGAGGCAACTTAATGCTGTCAAGAGTGCTTAATAATTAAAATTAATATCATTTTTTTGCACCTTAACATCCATGTGAAGTCAAAAACCATTCATACCGATGACCTATTGACCCTTTAAGGCGTAAATATGGGGATTTCGGTACTAGGCGGGCGAATGTAGAATTACCAAAATCCCCTTTTCATCATCGCACATTAGTGTAACATAAATGTTAACACAATATATGTAGGGAAACTCATATGATTCGCGTAATGTGAAAATGATTATTATGCTATAATTCGACCACGAAACTTTACGTGACTTAATACCGGACATTATGGAATGGAGCTACGCTGGCCGTATTTGACATAAGACCCATTTTCGCATATTATCATATCAATGCTTATATGAATTTGATTGCTATAATCTAATGCGTATTCGACACGGAATTATTGTCAAGGTTTTTTTTTTGTCAATATTTATCATAGCAGGGGACATTGCTGACATCAATATGGATACTGTTTTCATTTTCTGTCGAGAAATGATATGACTTATTATCAAGATTATTTTATAGTACGGTAGCGTTCTCTACACAAGTGAGATTTATTTGTACTGGTAAATTGCTCTTATACTCACCATTCGGACTCGACGATCGGCTCGAATAAAAATGTTAGTCGCTTAAAAGTACAAATTTATCATATTGAGCACGATTATTATTATTATTATTATTATTATTATTATTATTATTATTATTATTATTATTATTATTATTATTATTATTATTGTATAGGTTTTAGAAACTTATACCTTAAAAAAAATCCCATTGGAAAAAAAATCCCATGGGAAAAAAATCCCATGGGACAAAAAAATCCCATGGGGCAAAAAAATCCCATGGGATTTTTTTATTTTTTTAAAACACGATTTAACGCGTTGAAATCGCGAGAAATGCTCATCATTTGTTAAAAGGTAGTGTTTATGAAGGTTACATGACTAAATCTCTAAAAATCAGAAAAAAATCCCATGGGATTTTTTTTTCCCATAAAAAAATGGGATTTTTTTTCTATCAAAGTAAATTGAACGAAAATAAGCACAAATGCTTTAACAATGATTAAAATCGATAACTAAGCACAAACGAATGTGTTTTATGTTTTTGAAAATCCCATGGGATTTTTTCTCCCATAAAAAAGCTGGAGAAAAATCCCATGGGAGAAACCAAAATTCCCATGGGATAATGAAAAATCCCATGGGAAAATTCAAAAATCCCATGGGAACCCCAACTTTGCAAATAAAGTTCATAGTGAAGAAAACGCATTTAACAAGCAAAAATAACCAATTATAAATCACAAGTCAGACTTTTATCTTATACTTTATCAAAAATAAGCAAACCTTCAAGAAAAAGGGTACTTAAGTTTGCGAAATTTCGGTTTCGCAAAGTTTTTCCGGTGGCCGTTAAAAGTGAATTTGTAACTAATAATCACACAATATACACAATTAAAATTGTATGCATTTAGATTTATTTAGTACTGCACATTAATCATTTTCCAAAAATATGTAACAACATTATATTATATAATGCTGCAATACTAAAGTAATTTACTAATTAAAGGTCGCTGATGTGTAATGGATGTGGTGTCCACCTAATGATCTGGAGGTCACTGGTTTGATCCCCAGTGTGGGAGCATTCTTAAGAAATCTCCAAGAGACATCCAAGTACTGGTTCTAGGCCCAGGAAACGAACTCAAGAGCATTTCTCATATATGTATGTAGTTAGTACACTAAATTTCATCGAACTAAAAATTGGAAAATAAAAACTGAAACCCTTATTAATACATTTTATTTTGAATCAAGCAAATGTGGAAATTCATTAAAAATAATGAGAAAAATTAAAAAATTCTACTTTTAAGTAATCATGATAATTTAGATTATTTTCAGAATATTTAATGATGATAATGATACAATTATATATTACCTATATGATAAAAATAAAATATGTAATGTTAATTTATGAAAAAAAACGTTTTAATTTTATCAATATCATGGTAATTACAACTAGATACAGGCAATTAGATCAGAAACGTGCATTAATTATATTAATGATTAACCCAGACATTTGTAGTGATTTATGGTCACTATTTTGATTAACGTTCTATACATGACCTGTCATAAAAGGTATTTTTTAGCAAGTACTACAATCGGCAATGGTAGTCTGTATTGCATAAATATTCCACCGTCTATTATCAATTCGCTTCCTCAAACTGAACAAATATTTAATGTTTACATCGCGAAACGTAATGCATCTAGTTTCACTTTCGGTTTGGTTGGTTTTGTAAACACCGTAATTTCATCTTAAAAATTGGATGATTGGGTGATTAAATAATAGTGGAAAAGTAAATCACTTGGATAATAGGTCAAAATGCAACACAAATGAACGTTAATAGTGCTCTTAATATCAAAGTTTTTGTAAAAATTTTGGCGCTAGTTCAACGCGCATCGTATTCAGCCTCATAACAATAGACTGACAACCTTTTGGGTAGTAAAGTAGTAATACAAGGCAATATGGCGACCGTTAGCCACGAGGCCTATTTTACGGAGGAATCCGAGATAGCGGATGTATCACGATTGGGCGACATGCTCTCAAATACAATCTCTGCCATCACAAAAAATCATTCCAGATGTGGAAGGATTTTTTATTTTGTGTTGAAGTATTATACAATGAAAAGTAGTATCATTTTCTTTTATATTTTGAAAATAATGTATACGCATAGGTCATGCACAACAAATAAATCACCAACAATAAAAAAGTAAAATAACATCAGTAAATTATTGTACCACGTGGCTCGGCTATCATCAAGGTTGGTATTACCGGTAGGAATTCAATCCATCTATGCTGATTTCAGTCAAATCTCTGCGCAGAGGTTGACAACTTTAAGCGAAAATAGATGCAACATTTTTCACATAGAGACTCCAATAATTAAACATTTTTTTAGGGCATTCTTAGTTTTAAAAAATATAGCAATTAAAATATATGTTATTGTAGTATTTCTTCTACAAATGCACTGTTAAAAACCATTGAAGGAATATAATTTAAGGCTCAACACCATTTAACCTTTGTTCGCTTATTTACATTCCGTACTCTTTAAGCATACACACTAAACTCTTTGTTCTACATGTTGGTTTAAACTTATTTATTACGACATAGTAACATATTCACAAGTTACATGACATTGACATTGGATTGGGCTGAAAGGCGAACCTTATTGGAGCCCTCTCCCGATAAATAATATATTTACGCATGACATTATGTCATGACGTCGTAGTAAATTGACAATACAAGCTGCAAAATGCAACTTACAAGTTTAAAAAACATAATACAGAATGCAACGTATATACAAGTCCACTATCATTGATGGAAAGAAACACTAGCACTTTCACAGGGGAAATGAAATAGAAATTGAGGGGGGAGGGGGGGGGGAAGGAAACATAAACAGAAAAATATTATTGATTTCGAGGTTGTAAAAGGTCATGTAGAAATTTACGGAGAAGAAGAGTGGCAGAGAGAAGAAAATGGATGGCGGCTAGAATCTCTTGTTGATTTTATGAAGCGCTGAAAATGGTCTAATATGATAGCGCTGAACATGGTCTAATATGATACAATTTTCATCGACAGAAAGCGAAGGATCACCAAACAGAAAAACATATAGTGATGGAGAACATATCTGCGATACACTATTTATAAGCTGAGCTCGTTCTACACTGAACTTAGCACAATGAAAGAAAAAGTGGTTGCAGTCTTCAATTTCGTCACAAGAAATGCAGTTAGGCGAGTCATTAATGTTTTTTTTTCTAAAAAGATGGGCAGCAAGAGAACTACAATTGGTGCGAAGACGTGTAGGTAAAATTTGAAGATTTCGCGGCCCATGGTAAAAATGTTTTGGACTACTGGAAGGTTCAGTGTTAGTATTCAACATATTTTTTAATGCGGCAATAGATGGTGCATTTTGAATATGACTTGGCTAGGAATTGAAACTGGCGATGGTTGAGGGTAGAAATGTGTTCTTATAGAATGATGTTCGGAAGTTGACGTTTTGAATGTCGCTTCTATTTCTTAAAGAGTACGGGATAGACTGACCTACTGTAAGCGGGACAAGGTTAGCAAGGAAATCAGGAACATGCGAAATTTGTTTATTTCGCATAGATTCTAAAGATTCCCAACCGATTTCTGATTGAAGTATTTCAATAGATTTTTAGAATTTTTTCGAGCTCATATTGTTCGGCCTGTGTGCAATTGTCGAATAGGATGTCACCGTATTCGAGAATTGGACGAATAAACGAGATGTATATAGTTTCAAGGGATTGTCTATTAAGTTTGAATTTAAGTTTTCTCATTACGTTAATTCGTTTCCAACACTTTTCTTATATATAATTTATATGGGTTGACCAATTTAAATTTTCTGTCAGAAATACACCTAAGTGTTTGTGAGAAGAATCTTCTTTAATTGGAGTGTTATTCATAATGAGTGTAGGGTGAGCATGGTCATGTGTGATTCTATATATAAGCAAAGATTCTGTTTTGTTCGGATTGAAATTTACAAGCCATTAAGACGCCCAGACGGATATTTTTGTAGATCATCGTTCAGAGTGTTTGCGGCAAGAGTTGGATTTTCGACAATGATTGAGAGTGAGGTATCATCAGCAAATAATCTAATGTTTGCACAAATGTCATTAACAATGTCATTGATGTAGATAAGGAATAGCAAAGGACCTAGTATAGAGCCCTGGGGGACACCGGCAGGTTCGACATTCCACTGAGAACAGGAACCTGGTAGGACAACTCGTTGTCTACGGTTGGAAATATACGATTTAAACCAAGTAAGTATAATGTTAGATATTCCAATTTCGTTTAATTTAAAAATTAGGCCGTCATGCCACACTCTATCAAAAGCTTTTGATATGTCGCAAAATACTACTCTGACCTCTTTCCCCGAATCAACAGCTTTGGCAAACATATAATTAAGATACGTTAATTGGTTTGTTGTGGAATCGCTAGGTAAAAAACCCCGATTGGTACGGCGTTAGGATATTGAAGTCATGCAAGTAATTGAACGTATGATTGAAAACTATTTTTTCGAAGGCTTTTCCAATTGTATTTAGTAATGATATTGGACGGTAGTTATTTACAAGACTCGGGTCGCCGGATTTAAAAATTGGACAAACATTTGCGTCTTCCCAAATTGACGGGAAGAATCCCGTGCGAAGAGAATAGTTGAAGAGCGTACTCAAAGAACCAGACAATTCTATGGACAATTCAAGGAGCAATCGATTATTTAGTCCATCGGGACCAAAAGCTTTTCCTAGAGGCAATCCATTTACAACTAGTTCTACTTCATATGGTTCAAGAATAAGTTGACTGAGGCTTGATTGGGTTCTGTTTGTGACTCTCGGTAATGTTGGTATTTGGCAGTGGTCAGTATTTGACTGGGATGTAAAAAAAATGTTAAAAATATTTGCTTTGTCGAATGCATCATCAATTATTTTGTTGCCATATTGGATTGGTGGTATTTCGGAGTTTCCCGAGGATTTAATAAAGAATTTCAATGTGGCCCACCAATTTTTGGAACTTTTGCTGCTTGATTTTAATGTTTCGGTAAGTTTGTTAAAATAATTTCCTTTCGAGCATTTTATAAATCCTGTCGTTTTGTTTCTAATTGTTCTCAATTTTGGCCACAAAAATGGTGTATTAATATTTTTTGGCTTTACGATAAGCGCGTTTTCTTTTCCGAATATAACGCCGTATATTATTGTCTAGCCAAGGTGGGTCATTATTACGAATGAGGGCATTTCTGTTAGGTATACATTGACTGGATAATTTAATTATGTTGGCACTTATGTTTTTTTGCATAGATGTCAATATTTCGTTTTGTAATGAGTCCCAATCGAAATTGGAAATATCATGACGCAGTTTAGAAAAATCGCCCTTGTCAAAGAGTCAGACGTGTCTTGAATAAGTACGTTGTCGATTTTTATGAAGTTTTAATAGAGCATAAATAGGACAATAATATCTTGTTGTTTGACTTAGAAATGGGTCAGCAACACCACTAGAAAGAATGATGATTGGGTTTGATGTTAATATTTGATCTATTAAGCTTGCCGAAGATTCTGTAAAGTGCGTGTCTTCAGAAATTACTTGTGTAAGTGAGAACTGATCACATATGGACTTAAGCTTAGATGCTGATGTCGTGACATTGGCATTCAGGTTAAAATCGCCAGTTATAATAATGTCTTGGATACCAGTATCGAAAGCTAGATGTATTGAGTCTGTGAGAGCGGAACGTTGTTGGGGTGTGGTATTTGGGGGTCGGTAAAAAGCTCCAAACAGCAGAGGCCGGTTCGAGACAGTAATTTCAATCCAAATACATTCAACACCAATTATTTCTAAGTCATCTCGCCGCCTATGAAAAAGGGTTTCTTTGATAGAGATCACTTCCACAAAATTAAAGACTGGGACAATTATAAACTGTTACGAAATAAAACTACGGCATTAATTCGCAAAAGCAAGAAAGAATATTACAACAATGCTGTTAAAAATGGTACTAGTACGAAAAATATTTGGAAAAACTTGAAAATGATATCTAATAATGACAATGATCAAAACTGCGGAGTAAATTTGCCAAATAAAATTTAAGTGAACGGTGTGTATGTTGAGGACAAAAGTAGGATCCTAATTGCCTTAAATGAGCATTTTACAAACATATCAAATATTGTTGATAAGCTTAAATTTCACTAAAAAAACTTTGCTTATTTGAAGTTATATATCGACAAATCTTTAAACAGCATGAATTTTCTATAAATTACATTACCCCTCTCGAAGTAAGTATAATAATTGGCAATTTAAATGTTAACAAGGCTACGGGACTCGACGGGATCAGTGCAAACATTATAAAATACTGTGGAGAGCATATTGTTTTACCAATTACCTCGATAATTAATAATTGTATTCGTACAGGAATTTTCCCCGATTTGTTAAAACAAGCATATGTTCTACCAATATATAAAGACTCAGACAGAGAGGACTGTAATAACTATCGTCCGATTTCAATTTTGCCAACTATATCCAAAATATTCGAAAGACATCTTTCAAATTAATTGAAAAAAATCTTTCGAATAACAAATGTGTTGAATAAACATCAGTCATGCTTTAGAGAAAATCATTCTTGCCAAACAGCACTGATTCGACTTATTGATGAGTGGCTCAAATATGTATATAACGGTAATTGTATTGGTTCTGTTTTTATTGACATGAAAAAAGCTTTTGATTTAGTAGATCATGAAATTCTGTTATACAAACTAAAACTTCATCACTTTTCGGATGGTACCGTGTCCCTTTTTCATTCTTATCTTAGTCAAAGACAACAATGCGTTAAACTAGGAACTAGTTTTTCTACCCCTCTTACTATTAAGAGTGGTGTCCCTCAAGGTTCTATTTTGGGCCCTCTCTTGTTTCTAATTTATATAAATGATATTGGGTATTACTAAACTAATCAGACATAGACTTGTATGCTGATGACTCGACACTACATGCTACAGGGGCCAATCCTTCAGAAATTCAAACTAACTTACAAAATGATATTTATTCCATACAAAAATGGTGCACCCTCAATAACATGATGATAAACCCCAGTAAATCAAAATGCATGCTTATTGGACCAAATCAAAAAAAGAATATCAACCTTGATCTAAAAATAGATAATAATGCTATTGAAAATGTCACTTGCCATAACATTTAAGGACTTTATACTGACAAACATCTGTAATGGAAAGTACACATTGATAAAACATGCTCTAAAATAAGCAGTTAAATAACTTAACTAAAACGATATCAAATTATCTCGCTTTTGATAAGAAGAAATTATTTCATAATATATATATTCTAACATGTTTCGATTACAGTTGTACGATCTGGGGCAACGCTACTAAAACCAATTTAAAAAAAAGTGAATATTTTACAAAAACGCGCAGCGAAAGTCATTCTTCAAAAGCCAAAATAGAACACCATCCAAAGAATTGTTTTTACAGCTTAATTGGCTCTCGTTTAATAATAGATGTAAATACCACACGGCAATTTTGATATATAAATGTGTCAACAATCAGACTCCAGAATATTTAAATAATATTATAACTTTTTCTCAAAATCAAAAATATAACGTAAGATCTGCCACCATAGCGATATTGTTAATACCAAAGCAAATACAGTTTATAAGAAAAGAGCTTTTTCATACCATAGCATGGATATTTGGAACAGTATACCGATTGGAATAAGAATGGCATGCTCTATCTCTGCTTTTAAAAGGCAATATAAAGTACTTTTATTTTCTAATCAATAATATGTCATATGTTGTTGTTTGTTTTTTTTTCTAATCAATGATATTTCATGTGTGTCTGTCTAAAAGTCAAAATGTGTGTTATTGGTGTAAGAAAATATTGTTTAAATGTTTTACTTGTTATAGACCCGCATAGACCCGTGATAAGTCCCGCATATCACAGACCGCGGATACTGTCAGGACGGTGTTTGTGGAATTAAGCATTAGTTTTAGACGAATGGTCAAATTGAACCCATTACAGCACCTTTGCATCTTACCACAACCCCATTTATAACGACGTAGTACGTGGCGTGCTTATCAGAGTCAATTCCAATGACCGCATTCTGTGCACGAAAGTCGCTTAAATATAACTTGATCAAAAAGTTTTAAACAAAAATGATATTATTACACGCCGAAATGAATCTACCAAACACATTATCCAACAACTTAATACTTAATTATCCCTGTATGGAATGATACAGCATCATAGAGACGTAACAGGACTTACATTGTGTGTTCTGGAAATACAGGCATTTACCGGAATCAAAGACCTATAAAATGTATTCTATAGGTCTTTGCCAGAATGTACAGGAATTTCCCAGGTTTCACGATAGATAAGCCATGTAAATATGAATATGATTTTCAGAAATATTAACATCTTAGGTACTATCTTAATAATTATTAAATTATTACTCTATTAAAATGACAAAATATAGAAAAACTAAACTAGATAGATATGATACACAATGATAAGTTATTAGTATTCAAAAACACACGTCATGAATAAACAACAACAACAACAAGAGGATCATAGTGGTCCTTGGTCGCTCAACTGACTAGTATTAACGTTAAGCAAGGCCTGTTAACGTTGTTTTATGAAAAGAAAGGGTTTGTTGTGTCTGCAGATATATACATGATATGCGTTATAAGTAGTTTTTGTGTGTGTTAATGTTTTTTTAATAGACATTTGTTACCCGTTGCGGCAAAACTATATTTTAGATAAAAGTAATATGAGGACAGTTATTTAATAATGAGCATCAGCAAAAGAAAATGGAAGTACATTTTTCTACAAATTTTTGTCCAGCTTTGAGATCATGAGATTAACATCTAAGAATCTTTGGATGTTATAGGGGACGACTAGTTACAACCTGTTTTTACAAGAAGTTCAGCTTTAGATACTAAAAACAGTTTTTCAATAGAGCGAGTGTGGCGCGCGGTAAAAATGCCCTAGTTAAAAATGCCAAAGGTAAAAATGCTAGAGGTAAAAATGCCATAGGTTTTTACCACTGGCATTTTACTTCTGACATTTTTACCTCTGGCATTTTGGCCTTTGGCAGTTTTACCTCTGGCATTTTTACCTCTGGTATTTTTACCTACAGTCATAATTAAGGGATAACACAAAGATTATACTGATTATGATACTGGTGATGATAACCATGCTGATTGGTATTAATATGTGTCTTGTTCTGAGAAAACTGGGCTTAATTCATGTGCGAAAAGTGTCGTCCCAGATTAGCCTGTGCAGTCCGCACAGGCTAATCAGGGACGACACTTTCCGCTTAAATGGTATTTTTTGTTTCAAGGAAGTCCCTCTTTACCGAAAATCGAGTTTAGGTGGAAAGTGTCGTCCCTGATTAGCCTGTGCGGACTGCACAGGCTAATCTGGGACGACACTTTACGCACATGCATTATGACCAGCTTTCACAGAACAAGACAAATATAATAAATAAATAATTATTATTTTAATTAAATTATTGTTATACTCATCAGCAATAGAAGCGGCAGTAGAAGTAGTAGTAGTAGCAGCAACAGCTAACTGCAGCAGTAGTAGTAGTAGTAGTAGTAATGCAGTAGTAGTTATTTGAGTTTAGTATTGTTATTGAAAGCAGCATCAGTAGCATGATAAGCATTAAAAGCTCTTTCTTTATGCCAACATTGGACAAAGGTTATATCAAATATAGTTGGTACTAGGCTATCAGTATCTTGACGATGTTGGGCAAGCCATTTTTACCAATCATTTACCAACAAACACTATTTGGCGAATGTATGGCCAACGTTGAACCGCCAACTGTAGCACTGAGCAAACGGTAAAACCATTAGCCAACGTTGGCCAAATTGCAAAATGCTGACCAGTGGAGAAAATTCCATTAAAGATGGGGATATGATATCCTGCACAACGTGTAAAAACATGCAACACAAACTCCTGTTGATGTTGGGGGCAAGGACCAAGCATGACCGGATACACAACGGACTCTAATTTTTGCTAATATTGTGGATAAAAGTGTAAAGCCGTGTGTGGATGGACATGCGACTCTGTATCCTGCTTATAGAGGCATTAGATGCAGTGTGGGGGGAAGCATGCATTAACACACCCTGATGAGGGCGGGTAAAGTGTTTAAGGCGTAGTCTGGGAGAACATGCAACTTAACCTTCTGCTAATGGTGGGGAATGGATATTAAGCGTTGTGAGAGAAAACTTAACAAGAGCACCACATAACGGGTGCCACACTCGGCTGCGTAAGCTTGTCAGAATTTATTTTTTTAGAAGTCACAGTAACCTTGCCCGTTGACCTAGAGACCAAAAATGGGTGTGGCGTGTAGTACTTGAAGGTGCAGTTATATATGAAGTTTCAAAGTTGTAGGTGGAAGCACTTCGATTTTAGAGCAAAATGTGAAGGTTTTAGCATTACGTGGACGACGACGGACACGACGAGCTGGCTATGACAATACCTCGGGTTTTCTCTGAAAACAGCCAAGCTAAAAATCAAACTCCTGCTGATGGTGAGGATAAGGTTCTAAGAAACGGGCTGTGAGGACATGCAACTCAACCCCGCTGATTGAGCGGATTTGGGCATCAGCAATCATTTCAACAAATTAATTTATAAAATGTAAGAACGGATGACACACGACGACGGATGCTGGAGCGCAACCACCACATAATCTCACTATATACACACGTGACCTTAAAAACATCCAATTTTGTTGACATCCAAATGTTTTAGTAGAATTGCAAATTTAACTAAAACTGTGAACATATTTTGCAGAGAAAGTAAATGATTATATAGTTAAAGGTTAGCAAATCAAGCGCATAGACACTTCATTATTTCCACTTACCATTCTCAAGATGAAGATTCATAATTGTACTTTCTTTGATCATGAAATAAGCCAGTAGTTTGCTTCTTTGGGAATGTCACTGTGTCTAAGCAAAAACTACCAATGTGTATTGATTTATCTTTGTTTATTGATATATCTTTGATACAAGAGTTCCGCGGTCGGAGATGACCGCATTGAAGCCGGATTTTTGATTTAAATGACAGGAAAGTACCTTTCGTGTTTTTGTCAATGCAATACTTAAATTACTGAAATATTGTTCAAAGGTCAAAATGAAATGTAAGTACTTTTCAAGGCATGAGCAAACCAAGCATACCAAAGTTACAACAATTTTAACATTTTAACATTTAAGTTCACAGTGACCTTGACCTTCAAATGAATGACATTGAAATGAATGACCTTGAAATGACCAGTGGTCATCTAAGTGTGCTTGCAAACCTTTACGTCAAGTTTATTTTTTTTTATTTCATTTTATTTATTTTTATTTCAAGTTTGAAGACTCTAGGTACAAGCATACCAAAGTTATAACATGAAATAAGAACTTTAACATTTTTACATTCAAGGTCACAGTGACCTTGACCTTCAAATGAATGACCTTGAAATGTCCAGTGGTTACTTACTAGTTCTGGCCAACCTTCATGTCAAGTTTCAAGACTCTAGGTCCAAGCATACCAAAGTTATAACAACTTTAACATTTTTACATTCAAGGTCACAGTGACCTTGACCTTCAAATGAATGACCTTGAAATGTCCAGTGGTTACTTACTAGTTCTGGCCAACCTTCATGTCAAGTTTCAAGACTCTAGGTCCAAGCATACCAAAGTTATAACAACTTTAACATTTTTATATTGAAGGTCACAGTGACCTTCACCTTCAAATGAATGACCTTGAAATGACCAGTGGTCATCTGTTAATCCTGGCCAACCTTCATGTCAAGTTTGAAGACTCTAGGTCCAAGCATACCAAAGTTATACCATGAAATAAGAACTTTAACATTTTTACATTCAAGGTCAAAGTGACCTTGACCTTCAAATGAATGACCTTGAAATGACCAGTGGTTACTAACTAGTTATGGCCAACCTTCATGTCAAGTTTCAAGACTCTAGGTCCAAGCATACCAAAGTTATAACAACTTTAACATTTTTTATATTGAAGGTCACAGTGACCTTGACCTTCAAATGAATGACCTTGAAATGACCAGTGGTCATCTGTTAATCCTGGCCAACCTTCATGTCAAGTTTGAAGACTCTAGGTCCAAGCATACCAAAGTTATACCATGAAATAAGAACTTTAACATTTTCGAGCACGCCGCCACCCCGCCCGCCTGCCCGCCCCCCCGCCCGCCCGACAACATCAATCTATAAGCCGAGAAAAAAATCCGGCTAAAAAGCACTCCAGTAATTACAATCAAATTAGACGTTTTTTTATATTTTATAACAAAATAAGATGTGTACAAATTACTACGTTTAATTTAAACATAATACGTGCCAGTATAGTACAAAGGTATTCTAATTAACAAACTAATAATAACAGTATAAAAACATATAAAGCAATAATGGAAATAAAATAAAACACAAGACAAAAACACTCATAACAGTGATCTGCTGGCATCTACCAGGTCTTAAGTTTGAAGTAGAGGGAGAAAAACAAGAGCACCGCATAACGGGTGCCACGCCCGGCTACGAGTGCAGTTTTGAATTAATTAAAGCTTGTCAGAATTTGTTTTTCTTTGACCTAGTGACCCCAAAATGGGTGTGGCGTGTAGAACTCATAAAGGTGCATCTACATATGAAGTTTCAAAGTTGTAGGCAGAAGCACTTTGATTTTAGAGCAAATGTTAAGGTTTAAGCATGACGTGGACGTCGGACGACACGACGAGCTGGCTATGACAATACCTCGGGTTTTCTCTGAAAACGCCAAGCTAAAAATCAATAAATATATGTATGAATTTACAAATTTTGTTTAAGTCAACAGTTTCCAATTCAGCAAGTTACAAGAAGTACAATGCATTTATATGCAATTAATATCATTAATATCAAATAAAGGCAGACATAATGGCATACACAAACGCACAAGTACAAAAAATCGGAATTATGCTTACAAATGAAGTTCAAATGTTATTGAATTTGCAATGCCCATGTTTTTCTTGTTAGTAGGTAAAACACGAGAACGTATGACAGCACCTCAAAGATTGTTATTAAGTACATGAAAACACCTAATTATTTCATGATAAATATGGTAAAATGGTTAGGCACTTAATCACTACTTTACTTGAGAAGATTTATGCATTATGTTAAAATAGTTTTTGCTTTAGAAAAGATTAAAAAGTATTTGAACGTCATGAATTATTATTAACAATTTTAATGACATTCTTACCATAACCATAATGATGATAGAATATCCTTGAGATTTTGTTTCTGGTTACTACATGTACAAGTTACTAGTTTCGTAACATTTTCTTAACAATGTCATGCTGAACGTTCACATACACATTTTGGCAAAAATGTTAATATATCCATTATAGAATACCAGATAAAATTATCATTATAGCAAGGCGTATAAAACTCGTAATCTAAGCATAAAGAAGTGGTTCAATTTGTATGGCACTGTTTCTGTATCTCTAATCAATACAGATCATCAGGTTTTCTATTAATCACATGCTTTTCCAACTTTATCCTGCCTTTTTTAATATAAACAAAACATAATGGCTGAAAATCATGGTGAAAACATGTTGAAAATAAAATGAAATCATTATAATGTTCTTGTTTGCTTATCCAATATAGTGTAAGTAAAGGTAAGTTTATGCCACAGCGCAGTTTCTCCAAATATGTCAGCACAAACTGTCTAAATGCCACCTTAGCCAGGGAGTAGATCATACGCAAGTAACTGTTAGAGCGCGAGAAAAATACTAACTGGTGTTCAAAATAGTCACCAATGGCTGATTTTTCTATGATTTTGTCTGAACTTTTGAATGTTTGGTACATTTACCATCCTTATTAGACAAATTTTCTTACATGCAGGATGATCTACTTATATCTAATTAAACTCGGTATAAATCCTGAAGATTCATAATCAATATTAAAAAAGTTATTGAAGACTTTATAGGCAAGTGCCTGATTGACATGGTACATTGTATGTGCATTTTTAGGTCATACCAGGTACATAGCATGCACGACTCCTCTTTCACTCTTATTAAATAACTACATTCCCTTTCATTAGGCAGGTGGCAACAGAGAAACCCACACCAGATAGGTATAGTCAAGCCAAATATTACTGCAGTATAAGCTCAAATAAGTTTTACTTTTTGCCATCTGTATGACCAGCATGACTGTCTACTTTGCAGCCATGATCGAATAAATATCTTTCTATGTTTATTTATTTCAAATTTCTGTCTCAATGATAGAAGCCAGCTTCTTTTCTTCCCTTCTAATGTCTGAATTATGGTTTTGAGGGGAACCCGCCTTCTGGCTCCCAGGACTGTACTCCATATTGGAACCAGTCTGATTCTTTTGTTTCTGCTTATCTTCATTGGATTCAGATGACTGGTATCCTTTCCCTCGAATGTTCTCCATTGGAGAACCAGTCTGGTGATTTATATGATATTTCTGTGGATAGGAACCAATATGCTGTTTTCTTGGCATGTTTTCCAAACTGGACCCAGCTGTCTGGTTTCCTGTGATACTTTCTTTGTCTCTTTCGTAATGCTGGATATAAGAACCATCAGTCTGGTAATTCACATGAAAATCTGCAGCCAGTGTCTTTGGATCTTGTCTTGCACTGTCCTCATAATGTGGACCATTCGATCGGTTTCCAGCTTTGTTCTCCAGCTTTGAACCACACTGCTGTGTTTTTGAATGGCTTTTTGTTCGGGCACCCAAATCCTTATTGCTCACATAGTCTTCACCATTGGAACTAGGCCTCGTTGGGCTTGAAGATCCGCTTGAAGGGGTACCCAGCTTAGAATTTGCAGATGTGTAGCCTTGACCTTCAGATGACCTTGAAGCCCTGTCTACCACACCAGGAGCAGACACTGATTGTTGCTGTAAGGAATATTTAAAAGGGTAAAAAATATGCAATTTTAATGTTGGATAATTTTTCTTTCTATGTGTAAACAAGAGATGTTTTTCAAACATTATGCCATCTGATTTGCAGCAAAGTCATCAATATGTGCATTATTGTTCCTATTGCATGCCTATGTGACGTTGACTTATAATCTCGAAATCAACAAGAGCTGTGTTTGTGAAACACAATGCCCCCCCCCCCACTGCGCTGCTTTGAAGCCATATATTTTACCTTTCAAAATGTGCAGCTCTATGAGATAGACATGCATGCCAAATATCAAGTTGCTATCTTCAATATTGCAAAAGTTATGACCAAGGTTACAGTTTTGGGACAGACAGACAGACAGACAGACAGACAGACAGACAGACAGACAGACAGACAGACAGACAGACAGACAGACAGACAGACAGACAGACAGACAGACAGACAGACAGACAGACAGACAGACAGACAGACAGACAGACAGACAGACAGACAGACAGACAGACAGACAGACAGACAGACAGACAGACAGACAGACAGACAGACAGACAGACAGACAGACAGACAGACAGACAGACAGACAGACAGACAGACAGAACAGACAGACAGACAGACAGACAGACAGACAGACAGACAGACAGACAGACAGACAGACAGACAGACAGACAGACAGACAGACAGACAGACAGACAGACAGACAGACAGACAGACAGACAGACAGACAGACAGACAGACAGACAGACAGACAGACAGACAGACAGACAGACCAGACAGACAGACAGACAGACAGACAGACAGACAGACAGACAGACGACAGACAGACAGACAGACAGACAGACAGACAGACAGACAGACAGACTACAGACAGACAGACAGACAGACAGACAGACAGAACAGACAGACAGACAGACAGACAGACAGACAGACAGACAGGACAGACAGACAGACAGACAGACAGACAGACAAAACAATATACCCCCGGTCATTCGAGCATAAAAATATTTATATTAACAATTGATGACCGAAGTGTTCTTACGATCTCTATCATTGTTTCAATACTATAACACACTTTCATGTTAAATCTTCCTCTGACAGTACCTGTATATCCAAAAGTTGCTTCAAGACATTTTCAACGTCTGGCCGATCAGTAGGTGAATAATGCCAACAACTTGTCATCAATCTGTACCTAAATAAAACAGCGAACATGATTCTAATAAACATTTTAGCAAAATAGTTTTGTCGTTAAAAAAATATCACCCCACCAAAACATTCATCATCTGTGAGAAATCCAAATGTTTACTTTAAAGCTTATTCTGAATTTAGTACTTGTGTTTATACATGTATTATTAATACCCATGTTATCATTTTAAGAACAACACCCTTTTATGCAAAACCTTGTGTAATTATAGATTTTTTTAGTACATTGTACTCACAAACTCATTTTTTTGTTTTATTATTTATACCAGCCTTGTTCCTTGAAAACCTTTTTAAAAGATGTTTGGACTTTGGCCCATGATTAATTTTTTTATTATTAAACAGTTATTACAACATTTCAAATAATTGTTAGGAATTTAGCCTCCAAAATTTTTTTATGCCAATACAGAAAGAGAAATATTTATCATGGTTGACTAAAAAAATTATTAAATTTTGAACAACTAGGTCTTGGTGATTAGAAATTATGAAGCTTGGCCTTCACACGGCTTGAATTTGATTTAAAGTCCCCGTTCATAGCCAATTTGGGCAGAATCATAAGAAAAACAAAGTGTTTTTATTGAGGATATCACTGAAAATCAGGTTGAAATCAGTTGAAAACAAACAACATTGCGATTTTTATTTGGGGTCAAGTACGGTAAAGTACAAAAACTTTCTAATTAATATTCATGATTTGACACGATAATTCAAACCAAAACAAACAAAACTGCGGATACGGGCGAATTTAGCGGAAAGAAGGTAAGAACAAATGCAAATATATCTGTTACAGACTAAAACTGAGTTGCAATGCTACGTTTTTGCTAAATCTATGTATTTATCTTCCATATATTAATAATGTTAAGCGAAAGCTTAATATAGATATAATTTGCATAACTCGCGACGCTGCAATGATTTTCGCCTTATGCGTGTATTTATGATCATTTATAGATTATGACCAGGTTTTCGAAGTCAACCTCGATAAAAAATACATTTCAATGAATTTATGTAAAGTTTATTCTTCGCTATATGATTTATATGCAAAACAACATTCTATTCCGCGAACTTGGACTTTAGACAGCCGAGTCCTACTCTGGGAAAACAAAATTGAGCCGCGTTCTGAGAAAACTGGGCATAATGCATATGCGTAAAGAGTCGTCCTAGATTAGCCTGTGCATTCCGCTCTTATTGCATTTTTCGTTTAAAGGGAGTCTCTTCTTAGCCAAAGTCCAGTTCAAGCGGAAAGTGTTGTCCCTGATAAGCATGTGCAGACTTCACAGGCTCATCTAGGACAACACTTAACAAATGCTTTTAACCCTGTTTTCCCAGATTGAGGCTCAAATTCTGTATTATCCCAAAGAAAGACGTAACACTTCCCAACATACACATAGCTATGGGCAAGCGAAGGTCTACATGGTCGATCCCCTTCTATAACTGTCCGCCTGTGTCTCTCTGGACTCAGTCCTTCGTAGGGCGTCTTCCCAAGTGATAACACCTCCCAGAATAGCAGGCCAAGACTCCAGCTGCAATGTATTATATGGGAGAATGGGTCTTATGTCATAATCTGCCAGTGTAGCTCCAGACCAGCCGGCAGTGAGCACAATCATGCTTTCTGGGGTTGTATTACAGAAGCAACTTAAGATAAATCTTATTCTTATCCTTAAATTGGAAATTTTCTTAAATTGGTAAATTTTCTTAAGTGTTTCATTTCCTATTGCAATAGTTTGGCATCAAGAATTACATTGATATAACATCCTTATGTCAATGTTTTTTAGGAATACCAAAAGAAACATGCGATTCCTTATCTAGTACAGAAATACAAAACATTGTAATTTTGAACTAAAGTGAAATTATTTAAGAAATGACTTAAGATGTTTCTGGAATACCACCCCTGGTCAGTCAGTAGGGCACTAAAAAGTCTTACAAGGTTTTGTGGTTTCATTAGCGGACAGGGAAGCTTCTGATCAGACTACATGGATGAGCAAAAAGGAATTGAGCTACGCATGCTGCATGTTGCTCAAGACCCATTTTTACATGTCACAGCTCACATCATACTAAGGCTGGATGATCACTTACTTCATACTGACAGAGTGCACAGGCAGTCATATGAGACGCATTCTGAGAAAACTGCCTTTAATGCATGTGCGTAATGTGTCATCCCAGATTAGCCTGTGCAGTTCGCACAGGCTAATCAGAGACAACACTTTCGGCTTTTATGACATTTTTCGTTTTAATGAAGTCTCTTTTTAGCAAAAATCAATTTAGGCGAAAAGTGTCATCCCTGATTAGCCTGTGTGGACGGCACAGGCTTATCTGGGACGACACTTTACGCACAAGCATTATGCCCAGTTTTCTCAGAACGCGACTCATATGCTTACAGAAGTTCTTTTGAGTCTGTCTTCTGAGATGAAGCAGTAATTGGAATCTTTAAAAAATATCCTTAAATCTTCTTGAGTTTATAAAGAACATGGGACCTATCACTATCAAGTCTGACACCACATTGGGTGATGCCCCTTTGACCTGCTAGCTTAATACATATCTAAGTGGTAAAGGGCTAATACATATGTATGCGGTGAAGGGTTACATACTTATCTAAGTGGTAAAGGGTTAATACATATCTAAGTGGTAAAGGGTTAATACATATCTAAGTGGTAAAGGGTTAATACATATCTAAGTGGTAAAGGGTTAATACATATCTAAGTAGTAAAGGGTTAATACATATCTAAGTGGTAAAGGGAAAATACATATGAATGCGGTAAAGGGTTACATACTTATCTAAGTGGTAAAGGGTTAAACATGTATCTTAGTGGTAAATGGTTAAATACGTACCTAAGTAGTTAAGGTTTTTAAAAAAAGCATCCACCCTACCATGAACCTCACTCTGCAGAAACAGGGTTTAATGCATGTGGGTAAAGTGTTGTTCCAGATTAGATGTGCAGTTGGCACAGGCAATTATCAGGGACAACACTTTCCATATAAACTGGATATGTGCTAAGAAAAGACTATCAATAAATGGAAAATACCATACAAGCGGAAAGTGTCGTCCCTGATTCTGCAGTCAGCACAGGCTAATCTGGGATGACACTTTCCACAAAAGCATTAAGCCCCGTTTTCGCAGAGTAAGGCTCCCATTGTGACACCAGAGCAAAGTTATTACAAACAAATAGGCCAATTGGACTTTGAGAAGTGTACGGTTATCAAATAGCACTAACTTACACATCAGACTGAAAGGTATACTGGTTGTGGAGAAGTGTCTCTGGACTCAGTAAAGCATAGCTCGATTCCAGCAAATATCTCTCCAGTTCCTATCATAGAATTATTAAAGCACATTCAAATCTATGATAAGTTCACTTTTAATATGTACTTCATGGTAACAAATACAAATTATTGTTAAACATATTTGAAATACATTTATGACACCTTGTGCATTCATGTCATGTTATATTTCAATGACATAAATTAATGTTGTACTTTTTAAAATGCCTTTCAAAAGATGAGTCCATTCAAAGCATTCACCTGTTAAATAAATATTATTTATATTTGTTTTTTAAGAAATAGATAATAGTTACACACATACAAACCTATACATCATTTTTAATTGTACATACAAAGTTACGCTGCATTTACCAGTTCTGCTTGGAAGACATATATTCAGCTAATTGATACATACCTGCAATAACCCCTATAATTTGCATTATGTTTAGGAAAAATTTACATACACTTATTTTAGTTAAACACACACACTTTTAATCAGTAACAAGTTCTGTCCAATAGAAATCAGACAAATTAAACAGTCAAGTTGAACATACAAAGTTTTGATCAGTGACCAGTTTTGCCCAGTAAAAATCCCCCAGCTTGGCCACATTCTGTGCCGTCAGATAGACATGACTGGCCTCTATCTGTCGGTGCAATATCTGAAATGTAAACACTCAAAGTTGTGTATCTGTAATAAACGTACATACTTACATAATATGTATACTATGAAAAGCCCATAGCCACTCAAAATCAATGAATATTTTGTATATTTCTAAAAATAAAATTGACACAAAAAAGTGTTCCTCATAGCAATAGCCAAAATTTCAATGCCAAAGGCGATCTGGTAACAAATTTTTAACGTGATACAAAATGCCTGTTTTTGTTCTTTTGTGTGACAATATATTCCATGTGAATTTCCCACCAAGATATCCAAACAATTACGAACAAACTCGAGATAGGCTTCAGGCAGGGCCGGAAGCATAACACATTTCTGATTGCTATAAGGAACACTGACTTTTTATGCAATAATTTTATTTTACGAAATATTTTGTGAAATACTTGTTTCTGAGTGTTAATGTGATTTTAACACACAACATAGATGAATGCACTATTCTAAGTAACATTTTAAAAATGGAACTCAGATAAACAACAAAAACACGTCTATTATTTCACCATGCACAAAACTGAACAAATACCTTCAACTGGTGCAGATGACTAACAGCAGAAGTGACATCCATACAGTATTGCAAAAGACGGAAAACAAATGACTTTTCTTGGGACTTGTCTGGCTGAGGGCTGGTCAGCAAGTAGTTGTGAAGGTTTTTGCTCATACATGGCTCCAGAGCTATGTTGAACCAATCTAAAAATTAAGAAAGTTATGAGGGCTGGCCAGAAATTAGTTGTGAAAATTGTTACTCATATAAGTTTCCGTGTTGAACCAGTCTGAAGATAATAATGAGGGCTGGTCAACAGGTAGTTGTGAAGGTAATATCTGGTCAATAATAAGTTGTGAAGTATCAAAAACATGAATTTCACATCAATTCTGAATAATAATGAGGACTTGTCATAAATGAGTTGTGAATGATGTTTCTTAAGTTTGGTTCCTGAACAAATTTGAACCAATTTGAACAAATATGAAAATTGTAGTAAAAATCTTGGAACCATACAAAATCAGGGTTATGATGGCCCAAAACACTAATCTACATGTACATGGTCAAATACAAACAAAACGGTGCAAGTTTCATTAAAATTTGATATAAAATATTTTTAATTTTATTAAAGTCTTGTTAAGCTGATTTTCTGATAACTCTTTTCAACTTAAACAAGACCATGGCCAAGCAATATATGTCCCCTACCAGCACCACCATTGTCAGAATTTTTTTATTTATATTTATATATTTGTTGTCATAGCAACCAGAATTCTTGACATAGGAACAACATGAAATGACGTGCATAATGTCCATATTGCCATCTATCCATGTTTCAAGTTTCATGAAAAAATATGAAGAACTTTTAAAGTTATCCACTTTATTAAAGGATCCAGAACAGTGTGACATACTCATAGACAGACGCACAGAGCGCAAACCATAAATCCCCGGTTGGGGACAATTAAATTTATTTTATGTATTTTGTTTATCATTTATCTATATTTAAAACTTAATAGCATAGCTAATTATTTTTACACTAAGAATATGGAATATTTTGTTTAAAGAAAGTCTCTTTTAGCCAAAATCCTGTTTAGGCGGAAAGTGTTTTCCTTTATAAGTATCTGCGGACTGCACAGGCTTATCTGGAACAACACTATAATCACATGCTATAAGCCCTGTTTTCCCACAGCGAGGCTCATAAGATAGCAAAAACTATTCCCAAGTTTCTTACTCTTGTTCTGGTAGGTGCTGAAGAGCTGCACAATGTTGGTGTGGGCACAGGACAGCCTCTGAAGCTCGCACTCGTTCATCAGGCGGGTCCAGTGGTCCTTAGAGTCAAGTCTTGTGTCTGAAAATAGAACAGCAGGTACACTGGCTGAAAATGTGATCTACGTTCTGGGAAACCGGGGCTTAATACATGCACAAAAAGTGCTTTCCCAGAGTATCTCATGCAGTCCTCAGACACAGGCTATTAATTGCTGATTTTTTTTTTTTTACTTGACTAGATTTTAATATAGAGGAGACTTTCTTTAAACAAAAAATTCCATACAAGTGTAAAGTGTCATACTTAAAGCGGGTATATACGATCTTGTCAAATATATATTGATTAATATAAAATGTGTAAAAAACTTATTATACATATATTGCAATATAAACTAAAATAAAAGTTAAGAAGAACATGTGTCGAAAAATGCTAAATAAGCCAGATATTTAATTCTGAAATCGAAAAAGGCTGTACAGCCGAATTCACCAGCATGTATATCATGCATGTACGATGTGAATCTAAATTTAGTTTAACGGTTCATTTGAAATTCCTGCAGCGATATCGATTCATACAACACATGAACACTTACTAAAAAGACGAATGCATCGGTTATTGTAGGAAAATAATTACGAATTATCTTCGTCACAATCGGCTCGGGGCGCTAATTTGTATTTGCTGTATTTTATAAAATTCGCCTTAAATGTATCATTTTTCTTGCATATTGTGTGTTATTATAACATATTTGTATCAATATTTTACAATTCAGCACATATAAAAATCGTATATACCCGCTTTAATAAGCCTGTGCATAAAGCAGAGCTAATCTGGTACGACATTTCAAGCACATGCATTAAAGAGACCCTTTCACATTTTGATATATGGACAAGAAATGTTTCAGATTTGAACATTTGTGTTCTTTCTTAATTAATAGAAAATAATAATACTTTACATAAACCATACTCTAAACAAGGGCTGTTTGTAAAACATGCATGCCCCCATATGGGCTGTCAGTTATAGTGGCAGCCATTGTGTGAATACGTTTTTTGTCACTGTGACCTTGACCTTTGACCTAGTGATCTGAAAATCAATAGGGGTCATCTGCCAGTCATGATCAATGTACCAATGAAGTTTCATGATCCTAGGCCTTATTGTTCTTGAGTTATCATCAGGAAACCATTTTACTGTTTCAAATCACTGTGACCTTGACCTTTGACATAGTGACCTGAAAATCAATAGGGGTCATCTGCCAGTCATGATCAATGCACCTATGAAGTTTCATGATCCTAGGCGTAAGCATTCTTGAGTTATCATCCGGAAACCATTTTACTGTTTCGAGTCACTGTGACCTTGGCCTTTGACCTAGTGACCTGAAAATCAATAGGGTTCATTTGCCAGTCATGATCAATGTAACTATGAAATTTCATGATCCTAGGCCTAAGCGTTCTTGAGTTATCATCCAGAAACCATCTGGTGGACGGACCGACGGACATGAGCAAAACAACATACCCCCTCTTCTTCGAAGGGGGCATAAATATAAAAAATATGAATCTTTTGACAATTTAAAAACCTGAAAATTATCAAACATTAAGGGTCAGTGGTTTGTGCCAAGGTGTGGATTAATTTTTTTCTTTCTTTAATTGTATTCTTGTTTTATACTGGAACTCTTAAATTATGATGTTTACATTAATCAATTAAAGCAATTAATGACAAAATTCAAATCATGCCAAAAACTGTAAAAAGGTCCTATACGCCTCATTTCCAGAAATCGGCTTATGTACAGTCGAACATAGTTATTTTAACGTCACCAGGACATGTACTATATACAGTGCCATTTACTATTGATTTTCTATTTTAGATCATTTTTCATTTTCGTAATGGAAGCAAATTATAATGTACAATTAATAGAAATAACTACTGAAATGCATTTGCACCTTTATATTTATTCTATGATTTTGTTTTACTTTTAATGCAACGCCATGATTGATAACCAGTATATTAGCATTGTTTTTAAAATAGGCTCAGCAATTGATATTCACACAGTACTGGGATTTGCTAGTACAATTACATAGGCAAACTTTAGACACTTTGGACATATAGAATAATAGGTTGGAGACATGGATGGAGAATGGTTATCTGGCTCGTCGGAATATCTTATTGGGTTTGTCCTCAGCTCACACTATAAATTCATCCCACTTGCCTGATAACCATTCTCCATCCATGTCACCAACTTACATTGTATTATTCTATTTATCATGTCATTCCACCGAATCCAACAAATTTTCCTTTTATTTTATGCCTTTTTTCACCGTTCATTTACATTGTAAAAGAGTTTAACTAGAGAATTTCGCTGGTACAATGACGTCATTTCGTGAAAAAAATGTCATTTCACAGGAAGGTGAGCAACTGACAGATATTCGAGGTCACATGGTCAACTAGCCTAATAACTTTTGGGTTATTAGGATACCTGGTTATCAGGCTGATTTAAAGGCATGTGACAGGATAAATTTCATTATGAAGTAAGACAGAATCAATAGTTTGCCCCGCTGATGCATGATTTACAAAAAAAAATCAACCGAACAATTTTCAAACTCAGCTGAGATATCTCAGACAAGAACAACCAAGTTTCAAGATGATCGGACTAAAAATTTCACCTATAGAGTGTAAACAAATTTTCACTATAGCAATATAAGGAAAACTGTACTGTTCCCTAGCGACCTTGTTTTTTAACGCTCAGATCAATTTTTGAACTCTGAGATAACCTTAGATTAGATCTGGTGATAATGTTTCATAAATATTTGACTATGACAGAGACTTCTGCAGTAAAAACTTTTCTTTAATTTTACCAAGTGAACTTATGTTTTTAACCTTGTTTGGCCCAGTATAGAACTCTGTAAAGATATCATTGTGACAAATTTTCTAATCAAGTTTCATGAAAATAAGACAATAAATGTAGCCTCTAGCTTGCTATCAAGGTAAATGTTAATGACACTAGACGCACAACTTGCTATGCATAAAAGGAAATCACAAAATAAACCCCCTGTGTGAATTCATCTAGCAATAAAAAGAGTAAAAACATGTACATGTATTTCAAACATCATACCATCTAAGTTATGTATTTTTACACAGCACTCCCTTTTTCCAGCTTTCATATTTGTCTTCCCCTTGTACAGTTTGAAAAATCCGTTGTCGTGGAAACACGAGTCAAGGTCAGCGTGTATGACTGGTGTATCTGTGCCCAGTAACAGGTTGTCACTACGGGCACTGTCGCTCTCCCCTGCATCAGTGGCCAGAACCCCCGCACTGCTTGTGGTGGGTACTTGTTCCTGAAAACACGAGAACTACTGTCATCTTGAACATTGCACATTACAATTTCACTATGCAATATTCGCTATGGGACAATTGGGCTATAAACATGTGATAAGAATCATTTCAAATTTGTCTGTGCAGTCTGGACAGGCTAATCAGGGGAGACAATTGCCGCCAAAAACTGGATTTTTGCAAAAAAAGGACTTCCTTTGGGAACTGCCAAGGCCAATCTGGGATGGAACGTGCATTAGGCCAAGTTTTCCAAGAACACTGCTCATATGTCAAATTGTAAGCAATAATATGCTCAATTAATTTTACAGCGATTTTTTTTTCCCGGTACCATGCCAATTGTGAAAATTGTGCACAATTTGCATTACAAAAACTTCAGATTTGGAAATCAGGGTCGTTTAAATTGCTTTGTAATAATTGCACAAACCAGATTTTCGTTAAAATGCATTTTGGCTTGAAAAGTTCAGTTTACAGCCGAATTTTAGTTGTTCACATGCAGTAAAAACACTTTTTGAAAAAGAAAATGATTTTTTCCTTTCTTTTGGGAATTTTTCAGATGGCAATTGGGAATTTTATAGTTTTTCCTCAATCCGGAAAGTACCTTTAACAGTTACTAAAAGGAAAAAATTGCTGTTTTAAAATATGGTAAATGTTATCAGTGATTTGGACAGGTTTTCAAAGAAACATTTACATGAGGTTTGTCTTAATTGCATTCTTGCAGAACATAAATGGTGACATTATATTATCTGCATAACAAATAAAGGTACATGTATACAAGAAACATTTCCAGCTTGATTTTAGATAAGATTTCGACGGAAAAAACAGGCTTAATGCATGTATGTAAAGTGTTGTCCCAGACAAGCCAGTCTGATTAAGCTTGTCACGGACAAAACTTTCTGGCTAAACTTTTTGTAGAGAAAAAAACCTACTTTAAAGAAAACATACCCTAAAAGAAACAAGAGCTGTCTCCATCGGAAGACAAATGCCCCAGAAAAATGCTTTTTCAAAACCTAAACGCAGATTTCAAAACCTATATGTTAACCCTAAGTTAAAGGTCAAGGTCGAAGGGGTCAAAATTTGTGTGTGTATGGAATGGTCTTGTCCATATTATGAAGGTTACATCTGAAGCAACATAGAAGTAATGAGCATTTTTCCAAACCTCAACGCAAAAGTGCGACGTTCAGATAGACGAACAGATCACTATACTCTCTCCTTCAGGGGCATAAAAAGTACCCACATGAATAAAGTCCAGTTTTCCCAGCACAATACACCAATCCATCATATTTAAAACTCAATAAGCGAATAACAAAACAAAAAACACAAACAATAATTTCATTATCAATTTGTGTTGTAGAAATGTGAACTACATTAAGATTGGGTGAAAATTGTCTTAGCTAATTAAATTTACCTGTATTAAACACTAGTAAAGTATTATTAATGTACCTAGATTTAAAGATGCAGAAATTTTCAAGTCTTACAATAGAAGCAGTCGAGTCCTTGTATACAACGACATGTTCCCGAGACTGGTGTCCCTTTGCTTTGTCTGTACGCTGCCGCCACAGAAAGTACACGGCAATAACAATCACCATGACAACCACCGCCAAGGACACGCCCACACCGACCCCGATGGATATATTCATGCTACCAGCCTGCGCAGATGATTGTCCAAGGAGGTCTAAAGTCATATAATTAGATACTGGTAGTATTAAGTAATGATATGGGCCTAATTTGGGGAAAACTGGTCTTTATATTATATATATATATATATACTTTAAATCTATAATTTATATAGATATTTAAAAGCTATATTTTATTTTATGTATTTTTTCATGGAAACATATGTGCTTTACACATTAACATCATTTTTGTTTTGATAAGGGCAACACCCAGATAGAACATAAGTCTAATTCAGTATCTCAAACAATAATTGTGAAGTTGCAATTCCCATGCCAACTGACAAGAACACACTTATTTGCCAATTTTTTGAAGAACATCTAAGCATTTGTGTTCATTGATAAAGAAACTCATTGAAAATGCAACAGAATTTGATGAAACTAGGTAAAAAACTTTCACCTGTTTTTAAATATTAATGTTATATGAGTTGAGCATCCAATATGTTATGTCACCCACTTTGCTGGCACTGCAAGCCAGTCCATCCAACCTCACAGCCCGCCCCTGCTGGACAGGTGCCATCCAGGATACTGCAGGGGTTACCATCCTTGCAGTTGCCACACTGGTCCTCACAGCTCTCGCCATACCAGCCTGGCAAACAGTCTACAAACAGCACGCCAACATAGGCTATGACAAATATATACAATGAATAACAACAAGGTAACATGTGTTAGGACAAACATATACAGTCTACTAACTGTAATGAGACATATGTTATGAAAACGTACAGTCTACAAAGAGCAAAAAAAACATATGAAAATCAAATGTATACAAACAACAATCCAACATGATATGTAGGAACAAATAAATTAAGTCTACATACAACTTGCCAACATATTTTACGACAAATAGATACAGTCTACAAACAGCAAGCCGACATATGCTAATTGACAAACATATACAGTTCAGCGATTATAACTTTGTTTTGAAAAGGTATACAATCATATACAAACAGCTTTAAAACACATATAGTGAAAACGCATACCGTCTACAAACAACAACACAATAATTTTCTGACAAAACAAATACAGTCTACAAATAGCAAGCCAAACAGAATGTCGTGCTATAAGTGCACAATATATTGTATGGCTACACATAAGGGAATTTGACTCAATAAAATTTCAATTTGTGTCTTATTTTTTTATAAAACTCAGCCAATACGAAAAAGATTTCTGTGTTCTACAGTTAATTTGACAATATAACATTTTTTGCGTCAGGTGGAGCCCTGGTTTTGTTTTGCCTTTTGAGCAATGAATACTTTGTGCTGTGTAGTTAACAAGATGAAAAATTTATTAAAGAATTAAACAAGATGCTGCGTTCAATTAACAAATATGACTCCGTGAGGAGTCTTGTGAGTGTTTATTAACCCTTTGCATGCTGGGAAATTTGTCGTCTGCTAAAATGTTGTCTGCTGAATTTCTAAAATTAGCATTTTCTTCGATTTTTTTTCAAAGAATACTATCAGAATAGCAAACAGTTTGGATCCTGATGAGACGCCACGTTCTGTGGCGTCTCATCTGGATCCAAACTGTTTGCAAAGGCCTTCAAAATTCGGTTCCCGCACTGAAAGGGTTAATTTGCCTATAAGAATAAGTTTTAGTCCAAAATTAGGTCAATATCAAAGTGAGGTCAGATGAGGTGGGTATTGTTCAAAGACATAAATCATTATATCAAAGTTATGTAGGAAGTATTAATGATGCAAGACTAAACATGTCATTTTGGGTTATCCTTGAAGGGATGGTAAACTGAAAAACAAATTGTCCTCTGAGGGAAAAATATATACTTTTCAATTAGGAAAGGTCCTTTAACCAGCCCCAAATTTGAATGCAACAAGCAAATTCGTTGAATTGATATCCCCTGCCAAAGTAAATTTTGTGTATGGATGGGTGCAAATCTCTTGATATATGATATTATCCTTCAAACAAGCAAATTTGTTGAATTGATATCCCCTGCCAATATGCTTCTGGACACTAAAGTGTTATATTTGACACTCAAAAAAGCATTTTTTCAAGATACAAAGGGCCATAACTCCTTTTGTTATCCAATGGTGTACAATGTCATTTGGCGTGCATCATACTCTTATCCATATATATACTCATACCAAGTTTCAATCCGCCAAAGCACTTCCAAGATATGGCTCTGGACACAAAAAAGCATTATTCCAAGATACAAAGGTCCATAACTCTGTTATAAACAAATGGTGTACAATGCCATTAGGCGTGCATCATCCTCTTATCCATATATATACTCATTCCAAGTTTCAATGAAATCCGCCAAAGCACTTCCAAGATATGGCTCCGGACACAAAAGTGCCGGACCGAAAGACGGACGGAAAGACGGAAGGACAACTCCAAAACAATATCCCTCCGCCTATGGCGGGGGATAATAATAATAATTAAGTGTAGAGTAATTGTATTTATGCAATTGCCATTCTCCTCATTGATATATATACATCAACACAGTTTCATGTTGAAATCTCGTAGGGTATCTCAGATATAGCCATGAAGTTACACCTTCTAAACACATCAAAGGCCAATAACTCTTATTTAAGAAAGTGTAGGGTTATGGTTTTTGTGCAAGGCAAATCTCCTAATTAATATCTATACACCCATGAAATTTCATGTTGCAATCTTGTATCCTGTCTGAGAAAGAGCCCTGAAAAGTTACATCACACACAAATGAATAAGGGCAATAACTCTTATTTTAGAAAGTGAAGGGTTATGATTCTTGTGCATCGTACTTCTTTTCATTGATTTCTACACATCCATAAAGTTTTATTTTGAAATCTGTTATGGTGTCCTAGATATAGCCCTGTAAAGTTACATCATACACAAACAACAAAAGGGCAATTACTCTTATTGTATTGGTATGGCTTTAATGTTGAATTCAATATGCTAAGTAATTGTAATTGTGATTTGGATTATCAGAGGGATTTATGGAAATAGTCTAGTTGGGCAAATCTGGGCTTGATGCATGTGCTTTAAGTGTAGTCACATATTAGCCTGTGAGGTCGCACAGACTTATCAGAGATGACACTTTCTTTCGAAACTGGATATTCCTTAAGAAGAGACTTTTTATAAACAAAAATGTACACACAAAAAATCAGAAAGTGTCATGCTTGACTGCACTTGGTAATCTGGGACAACACTTTATGCAGATGTATTAAACCAAGTTTAACCAGAATGCGTGTCATATAAACTTGTAATAGTTACCTTGTTCACACAGACTGCCTTGCTTTCCAGCAGGGCATCGCAGACAGGCCCCTGTCAGCTGGTCACATGCCTGGTTCAGACAGGCTTTGGAGCACGTGTCCACACACTCCGGGCCGTATATCGTCCGTTCTGAACAACCATCTTTACAGCTTCCTGAATATAATGTTCTTTTTGTTTAAGGAAACTTTACATGTTGATAGAAATATTGGCACATTTGCAATTTTTTTTATATTAAATGAACTTTCTAGAATCATCCCAAAAATATGTGTTAAGAGGTTCCCCTTATTGAAAGTAAGGCACCAGCAGAAATTATTTATTATTTTTATAATTCAAGTGTTAAAAGATCTTTTGTGAAATGACTTTGACTGTATTCTCTTAAACTTTGCATAGCATACACAAATCCTGATAAATATTTGCTATTTTTAAATAAATGTATATTATGCTTACCTGAATTCTTGTTGCATACTTTGTTCACACAGTATGGACTACACCTCCTGTCACACTTGGCCCCATAATATCCAGACAGGCATGGCCCCAGGCAGGTCCCATCGTGCTGGCTGCAATTCCCTTCCTGACATTCTGCCTTGCAGCTGATGTTGCATGACTCGCCCCACCAGCCCAGAGAGCAGCCGGCAGTACAGAGCTTGCTTTTTAGGTGGCATATGCCGTTAAGACAGTTCGGGAAACAACTGTCCCCGCAATCTCTTTGGCATATCAAGTCACAGTTCTTTCCAGTGTACCCTTCTCTACAGCCAAAGACACAGTCCCCATTTTGATCGCAAGTATTATCTCTACAGTTCTTTGCACACGACTCGTTACAAAACAGTCCAGTAAAACCCACTGTGCAGCCATTTTCACATGCCCCCGTCACCATATCACAGGCTCGTTGATATCCTGCTAGGGGTCTCTGGCAGTTACTAGGACAGGACAAATCACACCTTTTACCATAAGTAGACAGCGTGCAACCGCTTTCACATTCACCCGTAGACCTGTTACATGACCCATAACAACCAGAGGTGCAAGGAATAGAACAATCACCTCCATAAAATCCGGTTATGCACCCATCCCGGCATTCTCCGCTTTCCTTAATGCAGTATTTAAACCTGGTATTCTGCGTAGTTACAATCTGACAATTATCATGGCATTTAGACTGGCAGTATAAGCCGTATCTTCCAGGTTCGCATTCTACACACCCAAGGGTTGAATTATAGTTCCTACAGCTTTCAACAGTACAGTAAGAGGGACATTTTCGATCACAATAAGGTCCATACCAATCTTCTCTGCATTGGCATTCCCCTGAAATATTACAGACGGTGCCAATGCACCCATCGCTACACCTCCATCTGCATTTTTCACCATAGTAACCGCTGATGCACTCTTTACAGTTACCGTTAAAATCGTTACACAAACCGTCCATGCAGTAGTCCGGACACTTCAAACACGCTTTGTTGTACAAATAGAAACCAGGCTTGCATTTTAAGCATAATGCAGCACTGCTGAAACTCAATGAGCACTGGTTACAATTGGCTATATCACAGGTTAGATTGCAATAAAAATTCTTGCCATACCATCCTGGCTTGCAGCCGTCAGGACAGTCACCTTTACTGGAATCACAGTGACCAATACAGTTTCGGTCCTCACATGATACACATGTTCCTTTGCTGGGATACTTCCCCAGCTCGCATACGGCACACTCAACCTTTTCTCTGTTGACTGTGCAATTCAGACAGCTGGCTAAGTTGCATCTCGTGTCACATAGGCTGCCAATCCAGCCTGCCTTGCAACTGCAATGCCCGGAATAGGGACTGCAGGGCTGGGAGCAATGATCACTGCATGGCTTACATAACAGAAGATTATTATCCCAGAAATAACCTGAATGGAAATAAAACACTCTTTCAATGCAAGCAGTGCTAAAAATTAAGTGTTATCTTTCAAGAAGTTAGTTAATACCTTTCTTTGCTACAGGCTTTGAACTGCAGATGATAAAAAAAACTGCAAAAAGAGGGGCTATGTTTCACTTTGACCAAATATAAGTGCAGACTGAAAATCGTTTTTTTAAATAATATTTTTGAAAATCATAGTATTATACAACAGACAATAACTTATTACAAAAGTTGAAATGCCATGTTCACAAAATACAGTATTATAGGCATTATTTCAAACTTCAAGGGATCCGACACCATTTAAATAGACCAGAAAAGAAAACACATTTGTAGAAAATTGGGGCCGGTTTTTGGCAACATTCCCAATGTAAAAAGTATATATTTTTCCAAAATGGGGCCTAAAAATTCCCTATTTTGAAGGTTTCCATCAAGACAATTTTTTTTAGATTTCAACATTTTGTTCATCTCCCATTTAGCTCTATACAGTATGTTGAACCTTAGTTATATTCAAACACTTTTATTCTCAATTTTGAAGCATTTCATAGCAAAACAACAACAAAACTAAATTAACTAATGTCCTTATTTCAGTCAAAACACTGCAGTTTTTCCGAATCCAAAGGGGCCCGGCCCCATTCCCAAAATGGTGAAAAACCACTATGGTCTACAAGCATACCTTCTTCACATTTGTAGCAATAGATGTACTGCTGTGCTGCCATTCGACACTCCGTGCAATGAAGTATGGTACAGTTTTGTTCGCTGCAAGTCCGTCCGGACCATGGCTCCTTGCAACCATAGATACAGTTGCCATAAAAATCGCATGTTGCAGCATTGCTATAAAACCCCTGACAATTTTCACTGCAGCGGAGGTTGCATTCTGGCCCATAATATCCCATGACTGAGCACCTGTATAATGGCAGAGATCATGACCTATTTGATTTATTATTAAAAGTCAAATAATCCTTGTTGATTTAAAATTATTCAGAATCTTATTAAGTCCAAAGTATTTTGTAATTAATCAAAAATAAATGTTGCTTCAAATCTTCAATAACAAGTTAAAGACCCAGAAATGTGTTGGATTTTACCAATTAAAACAAAAGAGAGAGCCCATGTTACTCAGTTTTTAACGTGGCTTAGATATATGTTCAAGTCAAAAATTTAGACAACATATTTCAATGATTATTAGGTCACACATAACTGCCATATGGCATATAGAGCTTTTGTGAGGTTTGTTTTCTATGATATGACCAAGCGACCACATCACCAAACTCATAATCAAACTTAGCCTTGATATTTTTAAGATAGTAATTCTGACCAGTTTGAAAAACAAGAGCCAAGGTGGCCCTGGTTGCTCACCTTAGTATTGTTAACATTAAGCAAGGGCTGTTAACTTTGTTTTAAAAGGATTGTTGTTTTGGCAGATACAAAAATATATGCGTACTTAGTAGTTTTGTATGTGTATGTTTGGGGGGGGGGGGTAAATAAAACAAGCAAATACGTTGAATTGATATCCATCGCCAATATGCTTCTGGACACAATAGTGTTATATTTGACACTCAAAAAAGATTTTTTTCAAGATACAAAGGGCCATAACTCTGTTATTAACAGATGGTGTACAATGCCATTTGGCGTGCATCATAAACATGAAGAAGTAAACACACAATAGACTTTTAAATGTATCATATCAAAACAATTACTGTCAAACTATTTGTAATTTAAATGAACACAAAATCGGTAGCATAAATACATTATTTCTGCAAAAAAACACAGCTAAAACGGCTTTCCTTTTAAAAAAAAACAACAGCTTTTTGTTTTTCTTAAAAGACGTGATAAAATTATGGTTTTTTATTACTGAGTTGTTCACATTTTGGGCAAAGGGTTTTTGAACAACCGAAACCTGGTGACCATGTTTTTCAATGGACCAGACCCATTTTCCAACTCAGCTATCATAATAACAATTCTTCTGACCAAGTTTCATGAAGATTGGACAATAAATGTGACTTCTAGAGTAATAACATGGTAAATATTGTTTATGACAGACGATGGACAAAAGGTGATCACAAGAGCTCACCATAAGCCTGTTGAGCTCCAGTGAGCTAAAAATAAACCAAGACTATGGATTCAAAAGTGGTAACAAGTTTGATGGTGAGTTAGCGCAACACAGGACATGGGACATAGAATGAAAACGTATAGCTCACTTTGAGCACTGTGTGCTCAGTTGGCCTTTGAAAACTATTATGTCTTTCTACCCTGTGCCCTTTTAGCAGCAGCATTATCATTGTTTGTAATAGCCTTTGACCACTTCTATTAATATATGATCTTATTCGCTTTCTACACGTATAATCAATTAAATTTTCATCATCTTGTCTCCACCACAACCAATTATCAACTGCAGTCCAGACACATACATTTACTCTTTATAAAAATATAATTATATTCAAAAAAGTAGTTCATTTTTTTTGCTTTTCTTTTTACATGTGTATAAACATGAAATGAACATGTTGATTTCCATGGAATCTGCAAAAATTTTAACTGTTTATTTTACAACAAATTCATTAGATACCTTGTGCATTCCTGTAAAGACATGACCTGCCTGCACTCTGCACACTTCCTGTCGCATCTCTGTTGGCAGTTGTCCCCCACCCACCCTGGCTTACAGCCAAACATACACTGGTGTGTGTCTGGGTAGACATAGCAGTGCTCCCCCTCATACAGGCAGTTGGAGCAGTCCTGTGCCCTCGCCACACCTGACAGAAGAGCAATATACAATTGCTTAACCCTTTGCATGCTAAGGAAATTTGTCATCTGCTAAAATGTCGTCTGCTGAATTTCTTTAAATAGGCATTTTTTCGTTTTTTTTCCAAAGAATACTATCAGAAAAGCAAACAGTGTGGATCCTGATGAGACGCCATGTTCTATGGCGTTTCATCTGGATCCAAACTGTTTGCAAAGGCCTTCAAAATTCGGTTCTAGCACTAAAAGAGTTAATAACAGACATGATCTGGTAGAAGGTAGAGGTCTGCAGGACATAGCAGAGGTCCTGCTCCAGAGGTGTAATTGAGTTGATTAAAGTCTGTGGGGAAGAAATATCTGTCGAATGATTACAGACAACCAGATGCCCATAACAGGTTGGCATAACCTCTTCAAACAGACATAGACAGGGCAAGCTCTGGTCCAAAATTTCTTTGTGCCAACCAGTTTTTGTTTATCTGCGCGCGAAAAGTGGTTATCAAATATTATGTACTTTATACTTTTATATTTTTTGAAATGACAACAATCACATATCATAAGTTAACATAACATACAGTTTTCAATAGAGTTAATAATTATTATGGTACTTGTCAAAGTGCAATCATCATTTATTTATTTTAAATCATGTACATTTAATCACAATTTTCATAGTAATAAAGCAATATTTATACAGCACATTTTTGACAACATAGATGAATGTAATGTAAAATATAAGCACACATTTCATTCACAAAATTCATTGCAGACAAATCCTTCTATATACAGAGAACAAAGTAATTACATGTACATATATAATTACTATTTCATTATTATTCTGTGCTGTTAATAATAATAGAAATAAGCAATGCATTGAACTGTACACAAATATTTTATTTTTTTAAACTTGTTTTAACCTCACTCAGAAATTATTAAAGGATGCAATTTTAACAATAACATTATTTATTGGGTTTCTGTAATATTACACTTAATTTAGTTTCTTCATCCCTGCGAAAGATGATGGCAATCAATCATTTTTGCTTAATGTTTTTTTGACTCACACAATATGCACAGCACTTCAAATGTGTTTTTAATTGAACATGTAATAAAAGCATTTTACGATGAGATACGAAGTTCATAAGTTTTCCACAATCCTGTTCTAAAAGACAAATCATACCAAGAAAGAAAAACAAATCATACCAAGACAGTCAATCTTCTTTAAATTAAACAAGAGCTGTCTCCATAGGAAGACATATGCCCCCGAAAAACGCTTTGATATAAGTTATGAGCATTTTTCGAAGCCTAAATGCAGATTTTGAAACCTAAATTCGGACCCTAAGTTTAAGGTCAAAGTCACAGGGTTCAAAATTTGTGTGCATATGGAAAGGCCTTGTCCATTTACACATGCATACCAAATATAAAGGTTACATCTGAAGCGACACATAAGTTATGAGCATTTTTCAAAACCTAAACGCAAAGTGTGACAGACAGACAGATGGACGAACAGTGTGATCACTATATGCCCTCCTTCGGGGGCATACAAATTCCCATTCCAACTTGTTCTTGGTTGATTTGTAAATCACTGAAATGAAGTGAAGGTCATTTGTTCTTTCAATGATCTACAGAACGACGCCATATGCAACAAAATCAGCAGATAGAAAAGAAAATAGTAGTTGCAATAATTCAACTCTCAGCTTTATAACGGTTAAAACCCAATGGGTTGCCCAGAACTGTCATAGCAAAAATTATCAAAGGCTCTGGGAGTCCGTTGAGATGGACTAACAAATAGTCCCTTTACTAATATGTTTTCAGAACTTTATCACCCCTGATTTTTTCATTACAAACTAACATGAAGGAGAAATTAAGGTCGTATTATAAGCATCACTTGTGACTTGTAGCTGTTAGTAAGTACGCATTGTGAAGCTAAGAGCAGTCAAGAAGAACTACTACTAAATTTTATGGTTTATGGACGTTTCGTGCCACTACCAATTCGTGCCACTGATATTTGTGTTGAAAAGAGGTAGACGTTTCTTCCCTTTGATAATATATAGGTGGATAGGTGTGAATAATGCCGTATAGGTGTGAATAATATAGGGGTGTATATTAATGTAGAAAATTACAACAATATAGTATTTAGTTTAAACCTATTTATTTTAGCTCGATTGCATCGAAAGCCTAAGGCTTATATAAATGCTCTCGAGTCAAATATAGTATTTGTAAATAGTTCATTATGTTCAATAAATATAAAACATAAAGTTGTTATTTTTATGCATCATGTGTATGTGTTTGTAATACATGTTGTATAAAAACATGTGTGCATAGTCCATTATGTTTAATAAATATAAAACATGAAGTGCTGTTATTTTTTATGCTTCATGTGTATGTACTACATACATAAATACTAATATAACATGAATGAACAATAATACAATTTAAAATGAATCAATGGTCGAGCAAGGGGTCCCGACCTAGGGTTAAACGTGCTCGTCCTCCTGTTGCGCCGTGAGGCAGAAACAGTGGATTCGCCTAGTGTCGGAACACGCCCTGACTCGGGTACACCGGAAAATATTCAAAGAAGTGCAGGGGCAACTCTTCGAGATCTGGGAGAAGTACGAAGATGATGACATGACAACTCATCGGGCTGGGAAAGAGCACAACCCATGACAACATCCACAATGAGGACTTCTGAAATGCAATACATTGTATATCTGATGTGTGTATGTATAGGATAGGGTAGTATGCTGTTATATTTTTGCTGACATATTTGTGTATTTTTGTATATGTGTATTAAAACATTTTAAAATGTATGTATGCATATTCTGATATTGTTAGTGTCAATTTATTGCAAATGTTTGAATATATTTATGTTATCAATCTAGATATTGTTAAATTGTATGTATGCATTCACTTTTGATATGGTTAATATCAATATATTGAATATGTTTTATGTAATTTATTGTTAATGCATGTAAATTGAATCTTCAACAATCTTGGAATAAAACAATTTTGTTTTAACATTGAACAGATGTTACAATCAAAGGTGCGAAAGTTTCCTGTTATGATTCACACCTTCTATAAGGCATTATTCACACCTATCCGCCTATATATTATGAGTGGGATGAAACGTCCAATGATCCAAACTCATATCGTCCAATAAGTTTAACATCACATGCAGGTAAATTATTAGAAATAATGGTCAAAAATAGATTAGAACACTTATTGGAATCAAATAATATACTAAACCCCTTCCAGTCTGGCTTTAGGAAGGGGCGATCTACCCGACACTATTGATCAGCTAGCTAGATTACAACATGATATTCTTTCTGCAAAAAATCAAGGGCAATCAGTATTAGCAATTTTTTTGGACCTTAAGGCCGCCTTTGATTTAACATGGACCTTTGGCATATTTCAAAAGCTAGCTGACTGTGGAATCACTGGATACTGTTTCCACTACCTCAGAGCTTTCCTAGAGGGCTGTAAAATCCAGGTCAGGGTCGATGGGGAGTTATCAGAGGTAGCCATAACTGACCGCGGAACCCCCCAGGGGTCCATAATATCCCCAACTCTGTTCTTCCTCATCGTAAACGGTCTACCTGATGCCGTAAAAGACTCAGGAATGGTTATCTCCCAGTTTGCTGATGACTCAGGCACTTGGTTAAAGGGGTCTAACATGTTACGCCTGAAAAAGAGGGCTCAAGCAGGCTTAGACTCCATATGGAAATGGGCAATTGAATGGGGATTCAAAATTTCTCCAACCAAAACAGTAGGAGTACTATTTGGCGACCAATTTCAGCACTCTTTGGACTTAAATTTAGGCGGCACCAATATTATCTTTGAAAAAGTGGTGAAATTTCTAGGTATGTACCTAGATAAACAGTTAACTTTTACTCACCACTTTAAATATTTGGCAGAAAGGTGCGAAAGGGACCTAAATTTAATGAGAATGTTAAGAGGCACAGGTTTTGGATCAGATATAAATAGCCTCTTAACTCTCTACAAGTCCCTTATACGTCCAAAGCTAGATTATGGAGCCCAAATCTATGCATGTGCAAAGCCAAACGCCCTAAAAATGGTTGATGCCATTCAACACAAGGCCCTAAGGATAGCACTGAGAGCCCTAAACTGTACACCTGGTGCACTGCTTGAGGAGGAAGCCGGTGTGCTGCCTCTTGACTTGCGTAGAAAACAACAGTCCCTTAACTTCTGGGCCAGGGCTAAGTCTCGGCATGGTTCAAACCCCGTTTACAAACTTGTCGGGACTGGCACCTTCATCAAGGGGAAAATACTTAAGCATAAGCATGTCGCCCTACCTTTTGGTGCGAGTATATGGACCCTGGTTGAGGATGCCGGTCTCGACAAGGTACCTGTAGCAGACCTGAGGCCCTCCAAGACCCCCCCCCCCCTGGACGCTTGGACCCATTGATGTTGACCTATCACTCTCTAATAAAATAACGAAAACTGTCTTGCCACAACGCATCAAGTGAGAAGCTCTCTCTCTTATAGATAATATGTATGCTGAGCATCTAAAAATCTACACTGACGGCTCCAAATGCCCTAACTCTGGTTTGGTAGCCAACTCTTTTGTAATTCCTTCAAAAAACATTAGTAAAACACACAGGCTCAGCAACAATCTCTCTATTTTTACAGCAGAACTTTTGGCAATTAAATACTCTCTGTGCTGGATATTGGTCAATAAACCTACTAAAACTGCTATTTTATCAGACTCAATGTCATCTCTTGAGTCTATAAAAAACAGAAATAGCAGATCTAGGCCTGATATTTTAGCTAGCATTTTGGAACTTCATCAACAGTGCCTAGATAAATCTTTAAAGGTCACATTAGTATGGTGTCCAGCACATGTCAACATCAGTGGAAATGAGCAGGCCGACAGGGCGGCCAAGGAGGGCCTCTTGAGGGGGGGCTGTAGATGCTGGGGAACCCCTGGCACCTACTGAGATCTACTCCCTGACAAAGAAATTTGTAATGGGTGAGTCGAATCTTCGGACCGACAATTTGTCTTCCCGTCGACATACTTTTACCAGACCCGCGAAAACCCTCAGGCCGCCTGACAGATACTCAGCAAGCATTGTGCTTGACAGAGCCATCACGAAAGTATGTCCTCGGTATAGACCCTGCATGTCCTAGGTGCCAGGAACCCCTCACTGCGCCCCACATGCTGCTGCAATGTCCTAACCATAAGGCGCAGACGGACCACCTCGAAGCTGCATTGCACTCCCATGGACTAGTTTTAAACCTTTCCAACTTGCTAGACCCCAAGGGAGCAGCTAGGGGCCCGGTCTTCTCTGCCCTCGCCAAACACCTACTAGATTGCCAGATAACAGACAAAATCTAGGTCATTGGGGGAGGGAGAGCAGCCAACACCCACCCAATTATCCAGTCTTGTGACTGTTATTCTTTTAACTGTGTAATCTTTGCACAAAACCGACGCAATCTAGTAATTGTGTTGGATTTGTGTCTTTTTTACACAACTTTTATTTTAGTTTTTAATGGGTTTATTGTTCTACCCCGCCCTTTCTAAATCAGGCCAATGGTATTGACCTGGTCTTCTTTATTTTAATACATTTGTTATGAGAATATGATGTTAGTCCACCATTTACATTATTCAGTTTCTTAATATATACATATTTTATGGTAGTTTTTATTTAAAAGAAAGGACGAGGCTGACCAGTAACCTGGGTATGTTGGCTGCATTGCAACCCTCCCTTCTCCTCTGACACCCCCCGTCTCCTTCAAACTCGAAGAACCATGTCAGACAGGAGTGCACGGTGCAGGGTCACGTACACCTTGCAATACCATTTTATCCTCTAAGGGTTTTTTCAATTTATGGGATTATTGTAACTCTCCCTATAAGCGGTATATCAACAATCATAACAAATAAAGTACTGTTGTACAATTTTTATCTTAATCTTGAGAAACTTACTAATTTTGTATAGTAAGTAAATAAGGTGTTCTTGTACCATTTCTTCTAACTTGCATCATCCCCTATATACTAATTTTTATAGTATGGATGATAGCTTTTTGTGGGTTATTTCCTGCATTGTTATATGAATTGGTTTACCAACCCCACATATTACTATAATATTTCAGTATATTAAACATTTATGTGGTTTACAAATCCCACATATTACTATAATATTTCAGTATATTAAACATCAGAGTGTTTTATCTCTTTCTTTTTCTTTATTAATCACCATGTGTAGTTTTCCTAGTTCCATTTACCGTGCACTCCCTCTGGTATAGGGGACAAAACCATCAATACTTCTCCATACAAAATTATCTCCCCTACACAAACACAAGTTGATTTGCCCCTGCTGGAAACTCCCTACCTCACCACACCTACCTACACTTCCAAACTCCTTCTTTTAACCCCCCAGGGTGGCAACTTGTTATTTTACCTATCAATAAGTGCATATTCTGTACATAATCTGCCTTCTTGTATAAACTTTGTTTGTTTTGTCTAATTTTAAACTGTAAAGTACATTGTTTTACCATTGTTTTTTATGTGGCCCTAAAGAGGTAACAGTTTGGCGACACGCAAGCTATTACCTGTAAATATATAAATATTATCATTAAATTTCTTTTAAATATTGTCTTAACGCCACTCTGGGGGGACGTCCTTCTTTCATAGCCCAATCCTCTTTAAGTTCCATACAGACAGGGTCTTACGTTGGAGCATTACGGCTATATTCCCTGTCTGCAAGTGTTTAACATTGAGCCACATACATACATTTTTACACATTACAATTTTTAATATCTCTAAATACTCAATTGCAACATTAATATAGATTTGAGAGTTATACTCCCTATGTGTTATTATATATTATCTTTTTTTCTTTTCCTTTTTCATATAATTGCATGTATACATGCAAATTCACTTTACATTTGAGAGCTGTTAAATCAGGCTCTAGCATCCCTACTAATTAATGTTCATAGATAAGCATATCTTTCCATCGATTAGATCTTGTTGTATGACATTTCGTTTAAACCTTGAATATACACATAAAAATGGTACTTGACCATGTATGTAAATATATAGTGGCAATGTTAAACCACTTTGTGATCTGGAAAACCCTTAAATATTATTATTTTGTGTTTGTTTCTCAAACATATTACACATCTGTGTATTCCTTTTTTCTATAGGCATTATATTAAAATAATCCTATTTGGATTTTAACATTTAAAACACAGATCACAAAGTTTAAAGAGTCAAACAAACCCATAGCAGTATATACTGAACAGTGGGTCTAGTAATGATGATGCCACAAACAACAGTATGTGTGTTTTCACCATCTTTACTTATAAAAATTGGGCTATTCTCTCTCTCTCTCTCTTTTAAAAAACAATACAAAACAATAATCATATAACAACAACATCGTACCAATATTAACAAGGGCTGTTTGTAAAACATGCATGCCCCCCATATGGGCTCTCAGTTGTAGTGGCAGCCATTTTGTAAATATTTTTTTTGTCACTGTGACCTTGACCTTTGACCTAGTGACCTGAAAATCAATAGGGGTCATCTGTGAGTCATGATCAATGTACCTATGAAGTTTCATGATCCTAGCCGTAAGCTTTCTTGAGTTATCATCAGGAAACCATTTTACTATTTCGGGTCACTGTGACCTTGACCTTTGACCTAGTGACCTGAAAATCAATAGGGGTCATCTGCCAGTCGTGGTCAATGTACCTATCAAGTTTCATGATCCTAGGCAAATGCGTTCTTGAGTTATCATCCGGAAACCATTTTACTATTTTGGGTCACCGTGACCTTGACCTTTGATCTAGTGACCTCAAAATCAATAGGGGTCATCTGCTAGTCATGATCAATGTACCTATTAAGTTTCATGATCCTAGGCATAAGCGTTCTTGAGTTATCATCCGTAAACCATTTTACTATTTCGGGTCACCGTGACCTTGACCTTTGACCTAGTGACCTGAAAATCAATAGGGGTCATCTGCTAGTCATGATCAATCTACCTATCAAGTTTCATGATCCAAGGCATAAGCGTTCTTGAGTTATCATAAAAAAAACATTTTACTATTTCGGGTCACCGTGACCTTGACCTTTGACCTAGTGACCTAAAAATCAATAGGGGTCATCTGCGAGTCATGAGCAATGTACCTATGAAGTTTCATGATCCTAGGCCCAAGCGTTCTTGAGTTATCGTCTGACAACCACCTGGTGGACGGACCGACAGACCGACCGACAGACCGACATGAGCAAAGCAATATACCCCCTCTTCTTTGAAGGGGGGCATAATAATTAATAAGAATTATAGAAGCATAACATAAACAAATCATGAATTTTTTAAAAGTTCTTTTGGATGTAATTATCCTTTTCTTTCATTTATATTTTCTGCACATAAACTATTATTGTTTACTTTTTGTAAAAGTGCAATGCTAAGGTTGTCCGTTGTGGGAAAATTCTATTTTAAACGGATTGACCTACTTGTAATTCCTAATAAGAAATTTCGGACCATCAGCGCCATCGTTTTAAAAGTCTATCAACGAATGAAAACGCAGCTATTTAACAGCGTTAGGATCAACCAGTGTAAAGCTAATATTTAAACTACTAGATTTTTATTTAAGCACCGCTCCAACAGTGCAAAGTTTTATATTTGTATCAATGGTACAGCCCAGTAAAATCGGGCTGTCCATTTTATGGTCGTTTTCGACCTTTTAAATGCAGAGTTTTAATGTTAAGCAGTGTGCTGGGGCAATGGTTTTTAACCGAAGTCCCGAGGGTAAACGATCCCATTAGTCAGTCAGACGTCCATTGCCCTCCTACACAAATATCAGTGGCACGAACTGGTAGTGGCACGAAACGTCCAGCACCCAATTTAATTATTGTTAACATTTAAATACTTGCATTCCAATACTTTTGCCATATTTATATTTTGTTATGTTGTTTTTCAGATCGGAGTTTCCGCGTTCAAATGCATTCTGAACTTTTAAGAAATATTTTGTGATTAATGGCATTGAGTGATTGACATTAGAACACCCCTGTTCATTCTTTATGCAATGTGACAAAATACTTACCCATCGAGACCACAATTAATAAAAGATAAAGTGATAAGGTCATGTTTTCTTATCGTCCATTGTCGCATTAACTGAAGTTCATCATTTAAAGGAGGAAGTTACAACTATCACCTGATGTTTTTTATTTACATTTCACAGGTAAAATGTAATTCGTGATACATCGGCTATCTACGACATCCTCCGTAAACAAACGTTTGCTGATCAAGAGCGACTACGCGCACTGACATTTTAGGTCACAGTATACTAAATATTTTCCTTCTATCAGTCAATCTAAAAGCGACATGCTCTCAAGTACAATCTTTGCCATCACAAAAAATCTTTCCAGATGTGGAAGGATTTTGTATTTTGTGTTGAAGTATTATTCAATGAAAAGTAGTATCATTTTCTTTTATATTTTGAAAATAATGTATACGCATAGGTTCATGCAAAACAAATAAATCACCAACATTAAAAAAGTAAAATAACATCAGTAAATTATTGTACCACGTGGCTCAGCTATCATCAAGTGGTTAGTATTAACGACAGGGATTCGATCCATCTATGCTGATTCCAGTCAAATCTCTGCGCAGAGGTTGACAACTTTAAGCGAAAATAGATGCAACATTTTTCACATAGAGTCTCCAATAATTATACATTTTTTAGGGCATTCTTAGCTTTAAAAATATAGCAATTAAAATATATGTTATTGCAGTATTTCTTCTATAAATGCCCTGTTAAAAACCATTGAAGGAATATCATTTAAAACTCAAAACCAGTTTACCTTTACTCGCTAATTTACATTCCGTACTCTTTAAGCATACACACTAAACTCTCTGTTCTACATGTTATCACAGAGGCGTTTATCTCGCGGCGTGTCCTGCAAATAGGCGTAGCCATTGCACGCTACACTACAATCAAGTTTAAACCAACTGGGAACTCAACACAAATCACTCCTTTCACCTTCTTCTGTCGGCCATTTCAAGTGGAATGTAACCTTTTTAGCGCATTTGTTTACTATAGTCTGTAACTTTAACATATGTATGGGATAAAGCAGTGAATGCCTGTGTTAACCCTATCAATATCTTCAAAAGACAAATCTAGAACAAAAGTCTAAAGTGTAAAACATGCCTTCAAGTAAAAATGATAATTGTTTACAGAGACTCGATTAATAAGAAAAATGTAATCGTTTGATCATGCTTATTCGTAACGAGATATACCCGGTATCGTTAAAAAGATATTCGGCGTATTTCATAACTTTGAAATTATTATAATTGGATTATATACGTTTATAAATAATTAAATGGAAAACAAAGGTTTCCGTAATGTTGTTGTTATTTTTCCTCTCGTCAGTCGCATATCCTTCGCATAAAATGTGTGTATTAAGTACACGTATATTCAAACCACACAATAGTGTTCGTAGATAAAAAATATACTTCGGGAGATCACATCATATGTGTCCTCACGCGGCTAACGTTATGATTTTATTTCTTCACCATCAATGTATTGTATGTTTATATTTGACTCACACGAAGTTTTCGTTCGACGCATTCAAATCACACTTTCAGAGCCGCATCATGCGAAAATGGGTATTATGGTGTTTTCAGCCAAAAATTACGCAGTCTGGTCAGGAGTTACGATGTCCGCTATAAAATCACGCAAGGCTTCATGGTATCATTAGGTATCTAATAATAATAATAATATAATAATAACTTTATTTCATGAAGAATTCACATTAAGAAATAATTTCTTTTTTACAATGTGGTCTTCAGTAACAAAACACAAGTATACATATTGAAACATGCATACGATCATACAAGAGAAAAAAGAAAATTAACTATACAGTTAAATGTTTTATCCCACTTTAAAAGCGAATTCGGTTGATTAAAGCCCCGTTGATTAAATATCATCTATAATCAACGGCAGGAAATGACGTCAATATTTCGACGAAACGACGTCATAAATCCAGCGAAAGTATCCACTCAAACTAATTCTGTTTAAATAAAAAGGTTTACTAAGTTAAACGTGGGATAAATAGAATAACAGATAAGTGTTGATTAAAGATCACGTTCATCATGCTCGGCACGAAAACGAAAAAGCACTCGCCAAGGCTCGTGCTTTCTGTTTTATAAGCCTCACATGATAAACCTGATCTAAAATCCACACCAACCCATTATTCTCTATATAATGACTTCCTTAACAAATCCGACGACGAAAATGACGACTACGATGATAATGATGACGATGATGATTATGATAATACAAAATATGCAAAATCTGATACAAAAATCAATCTTTCAAAAATCAATCTTTCAAAATAAATCACATCAGACACATCACAACAAAGTATTAACATAGAAAAATAAAAAAATAAAATAAAAAAAATAAAATGCGCAGGCTGGACGTTAGCAAGGCTGATGGCATATGACACAAAATCGATTTTCGCAGGACACAGGTCTTTGAAATCAAATTGCGTCTTGTAAATGGATCTTCGAAACACAATACTTTATAATAGAAAAATGTTGTATATACATATATAGCTTTTCTGCAGCCTATTCATGTATCAGGAACGATTTCCAGAGGCAAATATTTGTGGATATATAATTAAACGGTTTCCATGTTATCGTAACAGACACTAAACTATTTCGAGTTTGTTTCCTCATCGTGAAAGCAATAGTGTGTTATCATCTTTTAGCGGTAGTCTTTTATGTCTTCCCCTGACGATTAAGTGCCTAAGCAATGCCCTTGAAATTCTGCGAGATGGATTTTAACGAGTAATTGTTACTGGGCAAACATTGGTGTCTATGTGTCGTATGCACATTCAGAGACTAGTCCGGAATTCTTTACCCTGAACAATCTTATATTCTATACGCTGTACACCGACGCAGTGATGTTGCCAGAGTTCTGGTGGATTTCTCTCGAATCAGGCAATGAAATATTATAATTTTTATTATTCGGGTCTGCTGGCTTTATGTAACGGTCATGTAAAGTGAAAAAAGGTAAAACAGTTACGCCGAAAAAGTTAAAGACTACGAATATTGATCTTGCCACGAGTTAGGAAAAGTGTCGCACATATGTCTCAAATATTAAAAACACGACGATCAACTTTGTAACTGTTGTCATTTATTAATACATATATAGGAAGACATCATCCATGTGTACTGGTTGGCATGGGTAAGATTTTGAATAAAGCTTATAAAGGCAACTCAAAAGGAAATGAATATACTTATGTCATTTAATAAAATGATATGCATTGGATGTTTATGTAATAACAACAACCCATACTCTCATAAACTTGTTAACTCTTGGCATTTGGTGAATTTAGATGGTCAAGTGTTATTTGAGTATGAATACAAAATATATTGAATAAAAAAAATGAATACATGCCTCAAAAAGGTATATGGGATTCACTCACTCTTGTAATTTCTTCGAAAAAAATATGGGATAATTATTCATAGTCCGGTTAGCACATTATTTCATGCGGCTTACAGTAAGTGCACCTACATAAAGACAGGAGTTAGTATTTGAAGATCGTAACGATAATTTAAAGCAAAGGTAGATTCACATTTATTTACCACTGTCATTTAACCGAAAGCATACATTGGTACATGATATCCTTATTTACTCCTCTATATCAATATATAAGGCCATAAGCTAATCAGGGACGACACTTTACGCCTACACTTGATTTTTACTATTAATAGACTTTCTTAAAACGGAAAATATCATAAAAGCGGAAAGTGTCGTCCCTGATTAGCATGTGCGGACTGCATAGCCTTATCTTGAACGACACTTTACGCACATGCATTTAACCCCCTTTTCACAGAGCGCGGCTCATATATTTTATTCATATAACATTAAGTACAGATGGCGGTTAATCGTTAACTCTTGTTGTTTCGAGGACTAGAGGCAGATTAAATCTGAATATATGAGCCGCGTTATGAGAAAAAACTGGGCTTAAAGCATGTGCGTTTAGTGTCATCCCAGATTAGCCTGTGCAGTCCGCACAGGCTAATTAGGGACGACACTTTCCGCTTTTAAGGTGTTTTTAGTTTCAAGGAAGTCCCTCTAACCAAAAATCAAGTTTAGACGGAAAGTGTTGTCCCTGATTAGCCTGTGCGGACTGCACAGGCTACTCTGGGACGACACGTTACGCACATGCATTTTGCCCAGTTTTCTCAGAACACGACTTCCGGTAAATGCTCTCGACGTTCATTGTTTCGAAAACTAGTGCTATTTCTGGATAAATTCGTTGTGAAATGTACTTGTGATAGTTATAACTTCCTCCTTTGAATGATAGACTGAAGTTTATACGATAATGTAAAATAAGAAAACATGATTTAATCACTTTTTATTTCATTCACAGTTGTCTTGTTGGATGGTCACAAGGCGGGAGTTTGATTTTTGCAACTAGTTGGGTAAGTATTAGAATACTTTGCGTAAATAATGTACGGTTTTGTTTTGGTTGACACGTTATCCATGGTTCCCATCGATCCGGACCTTTTTCTTAGTGTGCGAGTGTAATGCGTTCACTTAAAATAATCATCTTGAAGTGCTTGATAGTTAATGTTGTTTTTATTCTATTGTTATAAGTTTTAATTTATTTGAGGTTTATAAAGGATTATTGCCACGAGCATTCGCATTGTTTCCGGTTCACACTTGGAAATATATATTTGTAATGTTTACTCATTAAAGCGAGATTATACGATTTTTTATATGTGTTAAATTGTAAAATATTAATAAAATATGTTACAATAACACAATATAGTCAAGAAAAAATATGCATTAAATACGAATTTCATAAAATGCAGCAAAGACAAATTAGCGCCCCGAGCCGATTGTAACGAACATATTTTCCTACAATAACCGAAGACCGATTCGTCTTTTATTAGGACCAGAGTTAGTGTTCGTGTGTCGTATGAATATATATCGTTGCAGGAATTTAAAATGAACCGTTAAACTAAGTTTAGGTTCACATCGTACATGCATGATATGCATGCTGGCGAATTCGACTGTACAGCCGTTTTCGATTTCAAAATTAAATATCTGGCTTATTTCGCATTTTTTGTCACATGTTCTTTTGAACTTTTATTTTATTGTATATTGAAATACATATATAATAAGTTTTTTTACACATTTTATATAAATTCATTATTATTTGACAAAATCGTATAAATTCGCTTTAATGTTGTTATTATCGAAAATGTTTCATCTTGCTTAGTTCTTTTGTGTTTGTTTAAAAGTATGAATGAGATTATTTCGAAATCAAAATAATTAAAAATCATTTTAAAAATACGACTGTAACATTCCTTTTTTCTAAATTGTACAAGTGCTTTGCCATACACGTTTGAGTTGCTGGATATGTGAATCGAGCTTTTCATAGCACGTACAAGAATATTAATTTTGGTATAAATAATCAAGCCTGAACGCGAATACGAAATATCACGAAAACAGTTACATACATTTTTCCTTAAAAATAATGAGTGAGATGATTTTGAAATCGAAAGTGCAGAATCCATGTAAAATTTACGCTTGTTTAAATACAATTGTATAATTCCAATGTATACTCAAAAGTGCTGATGCCGCCCTTTTACATTAAATGTCCTATTGGTAACTTGAGTTGAAAGGAAAAACTAGCGTTCTTTCTCATATCGGTCGGTGATAAAGGCCAAGACATTACACAAGCTTCTACATTGACAGAAGAAGAAAAAACACAGCTAAACATATACTTTGAAAAATACCAAAATCACATTAAACTAGTAACCAAAATTGCACAAGTATTTGCCAGATCCTAATATTTTATGGAAAACGAGCATGATGAAAGCATCGAACAATTCGTGACATGGCTCATACGTAAAACTGCTGACTGTTGGTTTCCAGCATATGTACAAGATGAAATGATCCGCGATCGAATTTTTGGTGCCAACAATAAAAAAATCCGCAATAAGCTAATAAACGAAGGCGAAAACTTGACGATTGACAAAGCAATTCAGACATCGCACAACTTGAATAAAGTAAATAACAAATGTCATTATTTAAAAAAAAGACGTACACCTCATCATCACACGTGGCAATGGACAATCACATAGAGGAAAAGTAGGTCGAAACCGACAGTCATTCCCAGTACATAGGGGAGTGAAGCAGGTGGTCCCAATCAGGTAAATGGGCAGGATAGAAGGTGTGAGCACTGGGGAAACCCGCCGCACTAAGTACGGCCACAATGTCCCGCATTCCCAGTACATAGGGGAGTGAAGCAGGTGGCCCCAATCAGGTAAATGGACAGGATAGAAGGTGTGAGCACTGCGAAAACCCGCCGCACTAAGTACGGACACAATGTCCCGCATGGAGAGATTCATGCAGCAGGTGTCACAAGAAAAATCATTAAAAAAGAATGTGCAAATCTAAATACGTGTATGATGTCGATTACGGTTACAGTGACCGTGGACATGCATAGGAAAATGATACACAGAGAGGCCCTTACTACATAGATACGGTAACTCAACCACAATCGTCTGCCCGATTTTCTGCTCTTAGTTTAAACCTATTTATTTTAGCTCGATTGCGTCGAAAGCCTTAGGCTTATATAAACGCTCTCGAGTCCGTTTCCTGGGCCTAGAACCAGTTCTTGGTGTCTTTGGGGGAGATCTAAAGAATGCTCTTAATAAGGCACTCGCAAAAGTAATCATTGAACACTTCGATTCACTCAATATCAAAGACCCTTTGAAAGCCCCCGATACTTACTTCCTACTAAGGCGGTAACATTCATGTATGGGAAAAAAAACTTAAATAACGAGCATTGGAGAAGCAGGGTTCGTTTTACATTGTGAATAGCGCACACACAATTTACACGATTGTTGGAAATTCATCCACAAACCAATTGTTTAGCCGAAAAGGCAGTACGGACAGCTAAAAAGCTGATGCAAAAACCATTTAACACCAAAACCCTGTAACCGCCCGGTTATAAATCAATTAGCTCATGGTTGTTGAACCAAATGAATTGTATCAATTAAACACTTAATACTCAGTATTTTGATAATTACATACCATATTGCTATTTCTAAATATGTACAATATAATTCTGATGCAAGTTTTCACCAACCTTATTTTGGCCTTTTAATAATGTTCAATAAACTGCTGGGAGTAATGAATGTTGAGATGAGTCATAGATAAGTGGTCATTTCAGTTATCTCATTGTTCATTTCTGCATAACAAATCTCTTCACTTTTGCAAAAAGCTCATCACTTCCGCAATTTCCAGAAACCATTGTCACTTCCCCAAAACAATTTAAATCATGGTCACTTCTGTCAATTGTCTGAAGTTTATATACTGAACATTATGTCGGAAATTGGCACAATGCCTTATTGGCGTTTATTATATAAAATGGGGTTGTGGGGAGACAAAGGAAGAATAAACTAGAAAAACGCATGGGTGCTGTGAATATACGCTATTGAAAACTTGTGCCCAGATATTCCACACTTTAATGTTTTAAATATTCTTTTAATTGCTTATCATAATGGAATATTTCTTGAATAAGTTTGTTAAGAATGTGAAATAAAATTAGCAGAAGGCATTTGACTCAGTTTGGATTTAATCTTTGTTCACAAATTCAACGTGGACTGGTGGCAGCAAAATTACCGATGCTTTATTGCCAAAAAACCTAATCCATATCGTTTAGGCCATGTGCTGATGGACCGTACGGATAAAACGATTACAGTGCCACCATAATCATGTTTTGTCTTTTAAAAAACGGAGGGAGATGTTTTATTATGAAACAAACTATACCTACCGCCATTTGTATTGGTATTGTGAAAGCCCACAACTTCCAACAATGTTAACTCGGTACATTGTTTCTGATGCCGCACTTATATTATTAAACTTCCTAGTGGTATGCATTGTGTTGTTATTTCCGTTAGTTAAAACTCACTTGAATAAAGGTTAATAAAAGTCACATACACAATAGTGTAACAATCATAAATACTTGTGACGCCAAACCTTGGCACTTGTATACATACTAGTTTTCAAGTATAATCACGCATACAAGTAAAGGAACTTAAAACATTATTAACACGATATCGCCCGATTGGTGCACAATGGTACCATGTTCCGTCTAACTTCAATGTCACATGGTACCGTTTTGCACCCAGGTGGAGATATGATCTGATCTGAACACATTTAGGTTCTTTTCCACACAATCGCTATTACACAGGCAATAGTATAACCTGCTGTCAGATCTATAGGAATCTTATCTCTAACATTTTAACACCAGAGTTAACGACATCTTCTCATTTAAAGCGGTCTGTTCACAGAATTTGGCATTGAAGATATTGAAGTTTTTCATTAAATGCTTTATATTGATTAATGTTAACATTAGATCTAAAAAAGCTCTAGTAAAAATAACAATAAAATTAAAGAAAGAAAAAAGGATCCCTTAACTGGACTCGAACCACTGACCCCTGAAGTACACGTCTATCGCTTATACCACTCGGCCATCCGTGCTCATACTATAATCGTTGTATTTTATACTTTATATAAGCAATCCTCGTAGTGTCAGAAAATTTAACGACAACAACAAAACTCTCCAAATTATTAAATCGTTTTGCGTTGCAACGCTTTATAATTCAGGTTTTTAAATCGTCAAAAGATGCATAAAATGGATATTTTAGAGCATGGTAAATGTTCAATATGACTGTTTCCTCACACATATCAAAACTATAACAAAAATTTGCGAATCTGACACATTTTTTTTTTAATTTTGTCAATTAATCAAAACTTGAAAAGGCCTCTTAATTTCATTTAAACATTCAAATTTATGTGTACTTGCAGCGGACTAACAATGGCAGAAGGAGGCACCGATCGCAGCATGCCAGAAACCGAACGGGTTCCAATACACGGAAGCCTGTACAGCCGTCACTCTCGGGTAAGTCAGGGACTGAAAGAGTTCCCAGACATAGCGGCCTGTACTATCCTTAATCTCGGGCAGGTTAGACTATGGAAGGGTTTCCAGGCATATCAACTGTGCAGTCTACCTATCGCGTAAGTCACGGGCAGAAGGCATTCCCCAAATACAACAGCAGGTACACAGTGGTTTTTCACCGTTTTGGGGAAATGGGATCGGTGCCATTAAGATAAGGAAAATCGTCGTTTAATTTAGGTTCAACTTAATAGCATTGAATAGGGAGATGAACTTAATAATGATTTTTTATATTTGTAAGCCTTCAATTAGGAATTGTAGGCAGTAAAATTCATACCTTTTATGTTGGGAATGGGGTATAGTGTCCTCCCCAAACTTGACTAAAAATCACTGATTCGTCACTCAAGAGTTAACCAAGCGTTCCCAGACAAATGACTCTGTACAGTCGCCACTCTCAGATAAGTTAGAATTTGAAAGCGTTCCCAGACACAACAGTCTTCATTCATGCATAAGTCATGGATCAAAAGCGTTACCAGACAAAGCAACTGTACAGTGGTAACTGTTAGAGAAGTCAGTGATTGTAAGCCTTCCCAGACACAGCAGCATGTACAATCGTCTTTCATAGGCAAGTCAATGATTGAAAGTGATTGAAAGCGTTTTCAGACAGCAGTCTGTAAAGTCGTCACTTATCGGTAAGTAAAGGGGGGTAAGTCAGGAACTGAAAGAGTTCCCAGACAAAGCTGCCTGAACAGTCTTCACGTATGTGTAAGTCGGGAGCATGCACTGTCGCCACCACTGATAAGTCAGAGACTGAAAGCGTTCGCAGACACGGAAGCCAGCACAGTTATCGCTCTTGAGCATGTTTCACGTAGTCATTGAAACTCAATAAACTTACATAACTCCATTTCAGTTTTCGTTGCGTTTTATATTTGCTCATTGATCTCAACACTACGTTTTCTAATGTTTGTGAAGTACAAGTTAAAGGGGCCTTTTCACAGATTTTGGCATTTTTTAACTTATTCATTAAATGCTTTATATTGATAAATGTAAACATTGGATCGTAAAAGCTCCAGTAAAAAATCAAGAAAAAAAATAAAAAAAGGAAAAGAACATTGCCCGGAGCAGGTTTCGAACCAGTGACCCCTGGAGTCCTGCCAGAGTCCTGAAGTAAAAACGCTTTTGCCTACTGAGCTATTCCGCCGAGTACACATTCTTGACGTATTTTATACCTTATATAAGCAATCTTCGTAGTTTCACAAAATTTAACGACAAAAACAGAACTTTCCAAATTATTCAATCGTTTCGCGTTGCAACGCTTTATAATTTTTAGGTTTTAAAATCGTCAAAAGATGCATATAATGGCTATATTAGAGCATGGTTAATGTTCAGTATTACTGTTTCCTCACAAATATTATAACTAAAACGAAAACTTACGAATCTGAAACAACTTTTTTCAATTTTGTCAATTTACCAAAGCGTGAAAAGATCCCTTTAAAAGCGAGGCCTTGTAAGCTTGACAATGCAAGTAATCATGTTCTTCATTTTCAACAGACTCTTTACATAATTGACAAAGTCTTAAATCTTCAGGTATATTTTCATATCGCCCATATATCTGTCCAATCTTATGGGCGCAACTCCACATCTGAATTTAGCTATAGCAGATCTATATTTATATGATAATGGCATACTGAGGTAATGTTCAGTCTCATAATCTGTATTAAAAAGAGCATAATTTTATGTTCTTTACTTATTTCTTCATCTACCCGATGATCCGACTGGATTGTTTACACTATATTTTCATGCAACAATAAATTTATCCATAGCCAGTTTAACAATATAATCACATTAACTTCTAGATGACATATTCATAATGGCATTCACATAGTCTACAAACTGAGTATCTTCAAAGTATTTATGATTTCTGCAATTCCAGTTTTTACAGCTTCGATTACTTTTAAGTTTAATAAAATTTGTTAACTCAATAATGCAATCTACTATTATTCATATTCATTAGTTTATGTAAAATTGGTAAAAAAGATCTCAATTGTTTCACTTGTGGCGGCTGCCAACCAAACTCGCCAAAAAGAGCATTGATGGGTGTGTATTTACCAGTCCCCAAAACGAATCTAACGGTCCTATGTTCAACTGCATTTATACAAGAGTATGACCTTGTTCCCCAAACAGCCGCACCATATGCGATAATGGGCCAAATTGTAGATTCGTGCAACCGTTTGAACACATTATATGGCATACCTCCCATAGCTTTGCTTTTAGCAATGAGCAGTCCCAGGGCTCTTCCGGCACTTTGGGAAACACACTTAGCTGTTTTCTCATAATCCAAAAACTCATCCAAAAGTATTCCTAGGTAAGTTTATTTATTAACTACTTTTAGGGAATGAACACCACGAGTGAAAGTATATGAAGTTCTGTTAACAGAGTTTGGTCTAAAATGTACCACATTACTCTTCGATCGAAGGATTAATAATCACACCATTACTATAACACCAATCATTAAAAATATTTAACTGAACTGAAGGTCTTCTTCATTACTTGCTAATAAAACAATATCATCATCATAGAGTTATATACATATATTCTCACCCTCTAATGTAATACCTTTATCAGCAGTTTTAATACTGACAGCTAAGTCATTTACAAATAAATAAAACAGCAGAGGAGACACCTTGACGCAAACCGCTGTGTATAGAAAACCAATCAGTAAAAAGTCAATTGATTCATACTCTCGAAGATACATTATGGTTAAAGGATTCGAGTGCTGTTAGCATTTTACCATAAATACCAATATTTGACTCTGATAATGTTTGCCATAAAATACTTCTGTCAATAAAATCATACGCCTTCTTAAAATCTCTAAAAGCACAAAAGGTAGACTGTTTTTAACTTCTTTTTGGTAGCAATACTATTTGTAAGAGATTGAATATGGTCAACAGTATTTCTATGTTTTCTAAAACCATTCTTTTCGTCAAATAATGTACTGTTATATTCAACCCAAGTTAATAATCTATCACTTAAAATCGAACAATAAAGATTATACATGGCACAAGATAAAGAAATACCTCGGTATGATAAAGGGTCTCTGGCTGCAAGGCTAATTGACTTAGGAATTGGATTTATTATTATTTTGTTCCACTCTGAAGGAATGTCTTATGTCTCGAAACAGACATTAAACAAAACATGCAAAATGAAATACTACACGCATTCTTGAAATTATCAATTGGAATACCATCATTTCCACATGCTTTCCCTATTTTAGCCTTCGTAACGGCCTTTTCAACTTTAAAAATAGATATATTTTCATTAAGAACTTGACAGTCAGTATGAGCATTCTGATTTGTCCTCTTATTTGACTGATTAACAATATTACTACTCTTTTTATTTAAAAATATATCACTAAAATCTTTTCTCCACTTAGCAAGAACACAATTTACATTATTAGAAACAGAACCATCATCATATACAATTTCCATTGGTATAGTACTTTTCCTTGATTTTGCAACACCTAATCTTCCAATGGTCTTCCAAAACTAATGTTGATCATTTTCACATTTAGACATCAACTCATTTTGAAAAGACACCCAGTGAACCCTTTTTGTAACATGTATTATACAAAAAAGTTAACGGAAAAAACCCGAGCTATCCTCATTTTTTTTAGCGTTGATAGTGGGAAAAACAAAACATATCAGACTAATTAAGATTTATGGCCATTGGCCTTTTAGTAAATTACGAATTTGTATTAAGAACACAAATCATCGTTTCAAGAAAATGTATTATGTTATATTTATTTCGTGAATTATCAAACTGTATACAAAAATTGATGTTAATGAAGTATTTTTATAATGTTGAGGATTTAGTTATTTGTTTTATTGATTATTACAAATTTTTGGTATATCGTACAATATATTTTATTCATGTTGGGGACTTCTTTGTTGAGTTGATAAATAATATATTTAAAAAAAAATCATCTTGTTCATCATATAATGTGTATATGTTCTGTAAAGATTTGTGTCTTTGTATGTACGTTGAAAAATAAAGTAAATATAACAAAAAACATTATCTATCAAATGTACGTCATGTGATGGTGTTATTGCGATAAGACTGTAAATAGATACAAACTACATCGGCGGCACCTCCTATCATTAGCGCCATCTCCTTAGCATTGGCTCCATCTCTTTTGGCAAAATGCAAAATTATCTATTACGTCGGCAAGAAGCCAATAGTTTTGTGCATGCAGACCCTAATATATGTTGTACACAATTGTTTGATGTTATATCGAGTTAATTGGGTGGAAATTTGCTCGTTACACAGGAAAAAGTCATCGAAATGCTTTAAAAAAACTCTACCATGCCACAACTTATAAAGGTCCTATATGTTTATAATGAGTTGAGAATTTATGTTTCTGTACGTTTTTTGATAAATTAATATTCGCTGAATCGCACTACATTGCCGATAAAAAAAGCGATATATTCTGCCAAAAAACAACAACATATAAACCCTTATTACACTGTAAAATTATCCATGACATTTCAAAACATCCGGACCTGAGCGCCACCTCGGAAGTTGCATTATTTCATTTATTAGTGCATCTAAAAAAGACGTGGCGCCCGCGATTAACAGCCGTGTAACAAGCAATCTCTGCCATCACAAGAAAATCCACACACCGCGAGAATCAGCCCAGCGTTCTGGCGAGACCACTCCTACAGGACCTGTTTATTTTTTTTCCAAATTGATTGAAATTGATGTTTTGTGATATTTTTATAGTATGTGTCTACGTGTATATACATTGTAAATATAAACTGGTTAACAGACTAGACAAATACGAAAGGTACACGCAAAGGTCTGCAGCAATGGGGTTGGGCTACTTTATAAATATGAGGTAAATATACAATGTACATCGGTAGACGTCTTCTGTAATTACTTGGACTAGGAATGGACCAAACTTCCAGCACATGAGCTCCGCTATGTCCTGAATAAAATACATTAACTACAACTTATCCATAGCAAACAACATTAACGGCAGGTAATTTTTGTGTACCCCATAAGCCTACTGGTGCTCGATTGGTAATTGTCTGCTCGGGAACTACTAACATGTACCCCGGGTACTCTTAAGTATATTTACATGTACCCAGGATACGGTAAATATACTAAAACGTACCCCGGAAATTTAACGCTAAATCGGTCGTTGTCGTGTTTTTTTTAAATTAATTTTATTCACAGTTATGTCATTTTTTCTGTAAAATGGCCTATATATTATCGAAACTCATACTAAAAAGCATGTTGATGCATTAAAAAAAAAGAAGTTTGTTTAAGCTTCATGGGAGGGATAAAATTCATTAAAACTTCGCTTTGGTTTTTCTTCATTCAATGTGGTACAATATGGTCAAACTATATGTCATTTTAAAGCTTAAGACGGATAGAATAACATTAACACATTTTTGACATTCAATATTTGTTTGCTTTATTCATATTTTGGTTTAAAACCAATACATTTTTAAACTAATTTGCAAAATCTCAATCTAAAGTTAGGAAGGATTTGCCCTACCGTAAGTTGAATAAATACAAAGCTATATACATATTCAAGGTCAAGTTAGCAACATTTCACAGAAAATTATTGTCAGATAACAACAAATGATTTATTTATTCAACTGCATTTTTTGGATAAATTTCCTAAACAAAGTTCTAAAAATAAGTAAACGTAACTACTTTTAAACAATCCAGGTATGGTTGATATTTAGAGTCACCATTGTATTTCAAAGGCTTAACACTTTTGCTATTTAACCCTTAACTAAATTGCAAATTTTAAACCATCTCAAATTGAAATAGATTGCAGACGACATATAAAATTGTAAAGGAATATAAAGAAATTGGCTAACCGATTGTTTTTATATTTCGATTCCTTCTACCCATTTTGAAAGCGTGGCACTCGCTGTGCTCCGTAGAAAAACGTGCATTACAAATCGGTCGAAATCACGTGGAGTGGTAAGAAAACACATCATTATTTTGACAGTTGGGCCGCAACTAGTAAAACAACTGTTAACATTAATCAGGAAGAGATCGCACTTAATAACAGAAATGACCACACAGAGATACAATCACTTAACCCATCGCAAATCTTTTTCAGCTGAAAATTGTCCCCAACCCGTCTTTTTTAGTGTATTTTTATTGTTTATCTGGAGCCGAAGTGCATCTCAAAGAATATCCATCCGACCTCCTTTGTTTTCACTTTCGTAATTAAAAACTCCGTATAAAAGAATTATTTTTACTTTTAGGTTGTTGAAGCGATGTATTTTTCTATATTATCAATAAAATAGTATACCATGATGAATTGAACGGAGTTTCGTTTCGATCTTTCTGTCAGTCTGTAAGCGTACTATTTTGTGCGCAATAATACAAGTACATGTGATTCGACAACAATTGTAAACATTGGTAAAATTCTTCGTAAAAAGTTATTTTTTTTGAGTGTTTATGAGGTCTGATCATGCAGTTTGCACACATCAACGGAAAGATTACAATCCAATGCATTCGTCAACGTCAGCCATTTGGAATGTCAAGTAGGCGATGAGTGAGTTTTTAGCATGTTTCTTTCAATTTCATTAATTTAAAAATGGCTGCCCCAATCTTGATGAAATGACATGTGTTCCAGTTTTAATATTTCTAGATTTGTAAACTTTATTCACTTTTTAAGCGTAACTTGCCCTCGTCAATGTCGATATTATTCACTAGTGCTATACTTTTCCACCGAACTACGTTGAATAAACATGATTCAGATTTTTGAAAATAATGTATATTCTAGTGTTAAAATCGCTCTGTATTTTGATTGATTTTGTCGATTGTATGAGATGTTGCTGTACAAAATTGGTAGCAGTTTGAAGGAAAACCATCCTTTAAAGCATATATGTATACATTTTTAATGTGGCACCTTTCGTTTAGTCAAATTTGAGTTCAATGCTAGGGGTCCCACATTTTTCAAACTGAAGCCTCTACAGGAACCTTAAGATAAACAATATTGTTTTATGGTTATCGGTAGCGCGTTTTACGACATGGGATTATGGGAGTGAATACAACTCGGATACAGATTAATATCGACCGGGAAAATTAAGTATATTAACTGTACCCGGGGTACATGTAAGAGTACCCTGGGTACATGTAAGAAGTACCCGAACCGTCAATGACCATTCGAGCTCTACTGTTCTTAAAAGCAAAAATGAACGTATTTAGTTTATGGATATTATAAAACAAAGGGAACGCATTCAGTTTATTCAGTAGTAGTAGTCAGAATGGTTCGGATGTTTTCCCAAAAGTAAATTATTCAATAAACGGAAACTAATTTGCTAACTTGCATTTGACTTAGTTGCATTCTGCTTACTCAAGGTGCCGAATCAACGGGGTTTACCGGGTTTTACACACGGGCTGGACAGGAGGAAAACACACCATTAGTAACTTTATTTTTGCAAATATCTCATATAACAAGAAATCCTTAAATACGTCTGAAATCGTTAACAAAATTGCACGTTGCGTGAAGCATTACCGTGTACAATTAATGCAGTAGATACGGAATTTTTGAACAAGAACACATGCTTATTTAATATTATAATTCCAATGTTTTTCACATTGCCATAAGCAGCATAACAATTTGTCTGGTATGCAATAGTTGAAATTCTTAAGAAAAAATAATTGTAAAAGGTCGTGTATACATCCCTTAAAGTTAAAAGGGGCACCCCACAAAGTCACGTAATCCTGCACCCTACCGACTATTGCTTACTGCCATTGTTAAAGATGCTTAGTGGAAAAAGTGATAATGACTGGTTTCAGCGTACAGTTTCATCACGCTTGTTAGAATTTAAAAGAACACATTTATGTCAGTGAAAATGTATGTTATCATGCACTAGAAATAATGAACACACAAACTTTGATTAGTCACCAAGCATGTTTGAACAATCATCAAGTATAAACAGCGAGCATGTTGGAATTGTCACTTAGAATATTAGAATATACATCGGTCACAATGTAATCATTCACTATGAATGATGTAATTTTTACCTAAATACGATCCCATAGACAATACTAGACAATACGACGGGTAAATAACATGAGGTTATAGGCCAATAAAATAGTTGGTTCATGTTTATTTTCAGAATCATGTTGAAGGTGTGTCCGTGGAAGTCTGTAATATAATGACCCGGCTGGGATACGGGGAGGAGATTAGGCAAAGACGTGTGGAGAAGTACAGAGAATATGACATGATGTGTAACGAATTAGAGAAACATTTAATGATAAAAGGTATAACAACCATTACAGTTGGCAGCAAAGGCGAAGGGCTGACCTGCTTGCAAGAAAGCGACAATGACAAATTATTGGTGCTAAACCGTTTCCTCTGTGTGGAACCTGGAGTCGACATACACACTATACCAGACGACATACAAGTGTACAGAATGGATACACGTGTATACCCAGGTCACTGTTTGATGTTACTGGAGAGACCTACTTCCACAGGATTTACTTTTTGTAATAATGCTCAGTGTGATGACGGGAAAGGGAACGTAATGTTAAGCAGCAGCCTATTTCTACATGAAATGTCAAAATGTAATCCAACTGATATAAAAAATGTAATTCCACTTGAACGCGCGGGGCCCTCACTTCCGTGGTTAGGACAAAATGTTAATCTCGACATGGTGTGGGCATTACGCTGTCAATGCCCCGGCATCCTAAAGAGATGGGCTGAACGACCTCGACATTGGCCGCCATCGAATGTGGTGCAGAAAGTTGTATCATTTGGCTCTGTTGTTACCCCTGTAGGATTTAAAGGCAGCGAAAACAGTTTTTTAGAGTGGAGGATTTGCTTTAACGTGGGTGAAATAGAACTCGTTAGTAATCTTAATGACACTCAGGCAAAATTGTATGTTATTCTAAAAATGATCTTAAAAGAGGTAGTGAAACCAAACAAAAAAGAAATAACATCCTTTGTGCTGAAAAATATCATATTTTGGCAAGCTGAAAACAATTCACTCGATTTGTTTCAAAAAAGGAATTTGATTCATTGGTTACATGACGCTCTGGGAACACACAGAACTGTAATATCCTGTTAACAGCTCCAATACTACATGATCTCGGAGCGAAATCTGATGGCAGCGTGTGGGTTGCAGGCTGAGCAGCAACTTCAATGGGTAGCAGATATCACGGACATGATGGAGGAAGGACCGAGGGTGATACTGCGATTGTCGAAGATTCGACGGGCCATTATCTGTCATCCAGAGTCGATGTTGTCGTTCAGTGCGATAAGGACTGAGCTGGAGATGCTGCATCTGGAACAGATGATCAGATCTAAGAACAGATTGGTGGCTCAGTCGGATGTTATCCTGAAGAAGATATTGCGACGACAGACCGATATAATGGAAAACGTCTATTTACTGATGTTTTATGAAGGCAGCAATATTGATATTGATAACCCAAATTATATATACAACCGAATTCTGATGTAATCATGAATTGAAATTATATCTCATTTGCTTACTCGTGTAAAAAAAGCTCTGTTTGATATAAAATTTCATAAATATTTTTATTTTATAAACATGGAAAAGCTGGCATAAAGGAACGTTCATTTGTCAGCGGAGAAACATGCCTTAATTGCACATGACAACAAGAGTTCCTTATTTATCTTTGAATAGTCTGTTCCTGTTCCTTATATTCCTGTTTGATCTTTAAATTTGGTTGGCTGGTATTAAGGTTTTAACACTCGAATAGGATGTTTTTATTTTCTGTTCTCCCTCTACATATTCCTTAGTTTTATGGTAATCTGCATCCAACATCAAAGTTATAAAAAAAATTACCTCAAATTATAGTTTGTAATTTTAAGTTGTGAAGTTCGTAACAATTTATTCACAAATTTCACCCTTTTTAATCTAAATATTTATCAAACAGCATTTTTGTACTATGCATTTATAAAGTAATGCATAAAATATACACATGTTACAGTGTATAACAATTAAGCAAATGAATAAAAAAATTTTAGACATTCATATGATGCCATCATCCCTCGGAAAACCAGAAAAAAAAACAATCTCTAGTCACAAGTCTTTTTTTTCAAATAATTGTTTTTTAAAAAGGCCGTTGGAAAATAAATATTTGAACATAGAAATTGTCTACTCTGTATCTTATAATGAAAAATATAAAAAATAGTGTGATATTGTTCGAAAGCAAGTCTCTTATTTAATTGAATACACACGTCTCAACGTAGTTTTAATTTGTTTTAATATTCGAACTAAGATAATATTTTCAATATACATGTACAATGGTTTAAATTATTATCAAGCCAAATCTTCCTAACAACTGATTGTGCGTGAATTCAAGCATCTTATATCGCTTGACAGTGACAGACAAGAACGGAAATTTGACACATATACTGCGTCGCAATTTAACATACCCAGTTACTATCTGATTTGCTTACACAATCAATATGTCTGCCTGTGGTCTAGTTAAGAGGAAATGCAACGACATTATTTTATGGCGACGACATTAAATGGCATTTCAACCTCCGATGGAAGGAAATAGTAATGTTTAATCGTCGGTCATGCGATATACATGTGTTCTAACCTAACATTGTTTATTTTAAATAGACTTACTTTTGATAAGAAATTAAGAAAATAGTTTGTTTTAATTTATAACAAAAGATGTATTTATTATTTTCAAAATTAAATTATTTATACATACTAATGTACTATGGACTATTATTTTTATTATAAGATTAAATTCTTAACAATAAAACATCTATACATAATTTCTAAAATTCAATTTTTATATTTATGTATAACGATGTTCAGTGGTCATTACGTTACACGTCACCGTAAAGATGTTAAGTTCCTGCTTCCCACACTAGTGTACCCACGTTGACCAGAAACGCCATAATGCTTTTTTTGCCCAATCAGAATCAATCTTGAACATTATTGCTCGATTTTTTAAAAAGGCAAATGCCTCATTATTTATGCGATTAAAAGAAACACCCACCGCCGTCCCTTCTCCGCCATAAGCTTGATTCGTGTACTTTTTGTTTTTATATGTGTTGCTATATAGCATGTTCATATTGTTTTGTTTTGCCATAATTCGTCTTACAGTTATTTTCTTTTGTTTACCTTTTAAATACGTGTTTATGTACCTTTTTATACACCTCTTTTTATTGAGTTTTAACTGCCCATTATTTAATTCAGAAAAAAACAACAGTGTATCATTTTTATCAACTAAAAGGTTTTTTATAATGAATGCAATATTCAGTCAACCATATAATGTTTGTTCTTTGTTTCGCGACACACGAGTCGTTTCGGACTATGACCTTATTCCTGTGCACTTGTTTACATGTTTACATTCTGGTATATGCAGAAATATAAAATAAATAGAAAGCATCCATTACATATATGTACACGTATATTCATACTTCACACTTGTGTTCGAAGATATAACTTATACTTCATCAGATCAAAATAAATGTTTCCTCATATGGCATTTTATGTATTAAACATGATTTTGTTCTTCACAATTTAAATATTTGTTACCTCAGGAATCAATAAAGACGCAGTTCAAATCTTATCACAATAGAAAATTGTAGATTTGTAGAAACTTGAAGTCAGCAGGTGTTACTTAACACAAACGAGCAACTCTCGATGCATTTGTAACACCCATACTTAACTATTCTTGTGAAGTTTGGGGTTATACCAAATCAAAGGAAATAGAAAGAATTCACCTTAAATTTTGTAAACAACTATTAAGAGTAAACAGCAATACGTGTTCTGCTGCAGTCTATGGTGAGCTGGGCAGATATCCACTCTATATCCATAGATACATTAGAATAATTAAATATTGGTTTAATATCAAAGACAGTGATAATATTATATTAAATGTTGTTTATAACGAGGCTCTCAAAGATTGTATTAACGGGAAAAGAAATTGGGTAACAAATGTAAAACATCTCCTAAATGATTATGGGTTCGCATACGTGTTCGAAAATTATCAGTATATTAACAAAAACGCTTTCTTGGCTGAATTTAAATGCCGAGTCATAGATTGTTTTAAACAAGATTGATTACGCTCGCTTGAAAGTCCTGTTTTAATGTTGTACAAAGAATTTAAATTAACGTTTGAATATGAAAAATACCTAGATGTTTTACCTAAAAGTCTCAGATTTTACTTCTGTAGATTACGAATGTCTAGTCACCCACTAAGAATCCAAACGGGTAGGTTTAGTACTAATCGAATTGCTAGGGAAGAAAGATATTGCATTTGTTGTAGCTCACGTGATATAGAGGACGAATATCATTTTATTTTAATATGCCCTTGTTATAACGATATCAGGAAAAAATACATAAAACCTTATTTTTTCAAGCGACCATCAGTGTATAAATTTCTAAGCCTTATGAGACTGTGTAAAAAAGAAGAAGCTATTAAATTATCTGTTTTTGTTAAAGAAGCACTGTTGATCAGAAAGTCCATATTGAATATTGTTCAGAATACAAATACAACCAACTGAGTGCCAATATCCGCCGGTTCTATTGTATGTTTGTTTGTGCAATAATTTGTTAAATGGTATGTATATAATATTTTATATCAAATCTGCACAAATACTTCTAATATAATAAGCATAATGCTCAATACCTATGTATAGCTTTATGTTATTTATTTTTTAGAAACTCTATTGTTAACATTTATTGTACGGAACTAAAAATGTATCTCTATAAATGTGTAACAGACATGTTTCATTATACATGTTGCTGCCTTATATAGCCAGTGCAATATATGTTGGCTATTTCCTTCTATTAAATAGCATAACAGCGCAAATTAAATACTTAAAATGACTAATTTGTATTTAGTCCCTTTTCATATATGTTAACAGCATAATAGCTGATTGCCACCCTTTCGCATATTTTTTGTTGTAAAATGTAGTCACTGTTTTTTAAGTATTCCCACTACTGCCATGTATTATGTTTATATATGTTCATTACTAAATTCTGTATTATCACTTATTTTTTACATGACCTATTGATATATCTATTATAGTATGGTTAACACTGACGATGTACTATGTACAAGTCGTAATAAATATTCTGTTCTGTTCTCGGTGTGCTATTCTGGCTGTCGTGGACGATTTCCATACAGGCTGATCACGCACGGATCTTGATATCCTGCGCGATGGAGTATATATCGTTTATGTATGTCGATATAAAACTGCCATGACTTTCCTTTAGTTTATCAGGATAGGGAACAATTAAACAATATTCTACCACGGCACGTGACTTGTTTTCTATATACAAAGAAGGAAAACTACTGTTGGTTATTACCCCGATATACCAACGGTTGTTTAAAGTGACATCACTTTGATTGTCCGCGCACTATTTATGAATGAAGACGACGTCAATTGATTTTATTTGTTGTGGTGACGTCACGTTTTCGCGGAAAAGTGGAGGAAGTTCGGTTAATATAATTCTTATTTATAAACTTTTAATCGCGGATAACTTATTAATGAAATCGTGTTAGAATCGAAATTATCGACGGGTAACCGTTGGTTATTGCGGTAATAACCAACGGTATGTCGTTCCGATGCTTGTTATCAAACCACTCGGGCTACGCCCTCGTGGTTTAATTCCTACGCATCGGAACTCCATACCGTTGATTATTACCGCAATAACCAACGGTTACCCGTCGATTATTTCTTAATTCTACCACGGCACGTAACTTGTTTTTTATATACAAAGAAGGAAAACTACCGTGAGTTATTACCCCGATATACCAACGGAGATAAGTATGACGTCACTTTGATTGTCCGCGCACTGTTTATGAATGAAGACGACGTCATTTGATTTTCATTGTTGTGGTGACGTCACGTTTTCGCGGAAAAGTGGAGGACGTCCGGTTAATATAAAGCTCATTTATAACCTTTAAATCGCGGATAACTTATTAATGAAATCGTGTTAGAATCGAAATAATCGACGGGTAACCGTTGGTTATTGCGGTAATAACCAAAGGTATGTCGTTCCGATGCTTGTTATCAAACCATTCGGGCTACGCACTCGTGGTTTAATTCCTACGCATCGGAACTCCATACCGTTGGTAAATACCACAATAACCAACGGTTACCCGTCGATTATTTCTTATTTCTACCACGGCACGTGACTTGTTTTCTATGTACAAAGAAGGGAAACTACCGTGGGTTATTACCCCAATATACCAACGGAGATAAGTATGACGTCACTTTGATTGTCCGCGCACTGTTTATGAATGAAGACGACGTCAATTGTTTGTCATTGTTGTGGTGACGTCACGTTTTCGCGGAAAAGTTGAGGACTTTCGGATAATATTATTCTCATTTATAACCTTTATATCGCGGATAACTTATTTGAAATCGTGTTAGAATCGAAATAATCGACGTGTAAGCGATGGTTATTGCGGCAATAACCAACGGTATGTCGTTCCGATGCTTGTTATCAAACCACTCGGGCTACGCCCTCGTGGTTTAATTCCTACGCATCGGAACTCCATACCGTTGGTTTTTACCGCAATAACCAACGGTTACCCGTCGATTATTTCTTAAACATACGGCATAGCGGGATCGGACGTTTCTAATAGGCCCCCTTTCGATATAACGGTCCGCTTGTTACGAAAAAATTTTGCTATTAATAGTAACGATATGTTATATAAAGAAATAGTTTTTACAAGAGATCTGGAAGGTTTCTTTCGAAAAAGATCAGTACTGTTGGGGTAAATAGATAGTAAATTGGAAAAACGTTATTGAGAAATAAAAAACGTTTTGCCTACCTATTTTCCCAACTTCGTTTGAGATGTAATTGGAAACAAACTGTTAAATGTCCTTTATAATTGTAAAATCGTTTTTTTAAATAAATACATAAACGATTTTAAGTGTGTACTGTATTCTAATTCTTAAATTGCGTATGTGTTAATGTATGGTGGCACAAGTTAAGAAGCGTGTATTAACATTTACTTACGTTATTAAGCAAACTTTTAACATAAGATAATCACGAGGTGCATAATCATATGTAATCTTGCAGTGCGAATAATAAATGATACATGACAACTCACTTGTAAATAAGTAAGCAATGATAACCCGTTTAAGTAAAGTATAATTAATTTACGGTATGAAGCCTAGATTAATTAATTCTACGAATGTTTCATCGCCTGCAGTATCAGATTTTAAATTAGTACACAAATATGGACGTATAGATTTTTTTTTAATTCATTCGAAGAATACAGGCTATCCAAAGGTAAGAAGTGCCGACTATTATTAAGATGACTTGCAAGAATCTCAATATGTGTGTAATTTGATGCTTTAGTAATCATTATAATTGATAAGTATATGTGCAGCTTTAACTTTTAATTAAATTTATCAACCGAATGGTCCCGTGGTGTAGTAAATTTGGTATTCGCCAATCGACCGGGGGATCATGGGTTCGATCCCAACTATGGAATCGTTCATTAGATCTCCTCCCAAAAGACACAAAGTACTGGCTCTACCAGGAAACGGACTCGAGTGCGTTTCAATAAACATTTGGCTTTTGATGCAAACGAGCTAAAATAAATAGGTTTACTGTAAAGTTAAACGTTCCATTCAGAATTTTCCCAGAGGAAAACTGCATAAAAAAGTTCGACATTAATTTTGAAATTGAATCGCCTATCGCAGCTTATGAAAAGCTGTTGTTTCAAATAAACGTTTGGTAATGATGCGCTTAACGAAATTGAAAATGAAAAAAAAACAATAAAAAGACTTCATAAATACAGTCAGTTCGCAGACGTGATTCACAATTTTCGCCATTAAACTACCTTGACTTTAGACAGGTGCATAGTAAACGTGACTGAGTTTTGGTCAGTATAACTGGAAGCTGTGAAAAATGTGTACTCAGGCTATATACGCATTAATTCGCAAACGGATGTGTTTATTTACCTTAGAAAGTAAATACATTTGTTTGGGAGTGAGCATGTATTTATTTTAAACTTTGTAGGAATATATGTCAGAAAAGTTACATACATCTATAAAATAAAGTAGTTGATTTTTCTCATATATATTGTTTTTGCTTTGAAAATTAAGTTTGTAACTAGCCTGCGTTACGAATAATTAAAAAATCAAAATACAAATGCCGCACATTTAAATGTTAATCGTTGTGGCAGAATCTTTAAATAAAGCGTAAAAAGTTATGTGTTTCTGTACCAATGTTTTCAATTATACCCAGTCATACGTTTAATCCCTTTCATAGTACGTTTATCCAATTAACGAATTTGCGTATGAGATGTAGTCTGATTGAAAAGAACTGTGTGAGTGAACTGTTTTAACATGTAATCCATTTTTGTTGATCTCCCAGTATTGAATATATCAGTTAATCAAATCTCTAGTAAGAACGTATTTATGGGTAGGATTTGTAGGGATAAAAGTGGAAGTTAAAGTGTTTTTTATAGTTATTTATAGCTCTAGGGAAATCAAAATGCTTGTTCCTGGTGAGTCATTTTAATTATGCAGCATTGTATTATTCTGTATTTGTTATAATTGCATGAAATCGATCATATTCGCTATTGGTTTATAGCGTGAAACTATTCAAACCGGTGCGATTATAAAGGAACGAGCGTTTACAAGGATAAATACGGTATGAATTGCTATTATATGGCTTAAGTTTAAAACGGTTAAAGATAATTGTTTAAACCCATTATGTTTACTACGTGGAGCAGGATTCACAAACCCAATAACTGTAATTAGGAATATACAATAAAAATGTAGTGAGCTCAATTTTCACATTAGAAATATCGATAAACGCATATTTTTTTATTGTTGACACACGCTAGAGGTGTCTTCTTTAACTCTTGGATTTCTTGAAAAATTGTGTATAAAGAAGTTTTTTAAAAAGTGTTATAATACAATCAATAGAAAATCGTACGATCCTTTGAACTCATTTATAACAATATCGGACGATTATAACCCAGTCTGGACTTGATTCTATTTGATTTGCACTGACAATCGGAAAGAGTGCGACAAACATGTGGATGTGTTTAAAACGGCTTTTATGTTTGTTGACTTATTCTTTAATTTAAACCGCTTAATTGGTATCCGGCATAGTTTCTACAGTGTTTCGATTGAAGTGAACACATTAAAAGAAGTGGATTTTTTAAAATGAAGGTATGAATATTGTTTTATTATTGTTGTTGTATGTTTGTGTCTATATATTTTTTGTTTAAATAAAAATACAAAAAATAGATACTTCTGCAGATTTTTTAACTTAATTTAACAAACGTTTTTTAATTTAAGATTTATTTACTTGCACCATTTTTATTTACCGATTGTAGTGTAACTTTTTAGTATGATCGCTCTTTTACTGTTGATTTAAATTACAAATGACCTAATAAAAGTCCTAACTGCGTTAAATCATCTGAAGATAAAGTAAGAATGTTTTATAAAGATAATTTCATAACAGCCTGCTTAAAATTAGGTATACACAACTTGTTAACGGTGCTTAAACATAGACCGTATAGCTACATAATTGAATCTTTTCACAGAATGTCAATTTAAAATAATTGGCATGCGCTTAGATCTAATATATTTTACCTATTTAAATATTATAGGAAGGTAAATGCAGTTTACAGATTAATGTTAAAACATCTATGTTTTGCTCAAAACACTACACACGTTTCTTGATCTAATAAACTCTTAACCACCACCGTAATAAGAGCAATGTGCATGCACTTGTTGATTAAAGAAGCCTTTGTTGTTGAAAAAATAATCACAATGTTTTATGAAAAGAATTTCAACATTTACCTTTTAAATTGTTATGGCAGTTTTAAAAGTGTGCAAGATTGCCGATAAGTTGTACTGTTTAAAGGGGCCTTTTTACGTTTTGGTAAATTGACAAAATACAAAAAAAATGTTTCAGATTCGCAAATTTCGGTTATAGTTATGATATTTATGAGGAAACAGTAATTCTGAACATTTACCATGCACTAAAATATCCATTATATGCATCTTGTGACGCTGAAAATTATAAAGCGTTGAAACGAAAACGATTGAATATTTTGACAATTTTGTTGTTGTCTCATATTTGGTGATACTACGAGGATTGCTTATATAAAATACATTAAACAATGCGAGAGGACGGATGGCCGATTGGTCTAAGCGTAAGACTTTTACTTCATTTACTCCAGGGGTCAGTGGTTCGAGCCCAGTTGAGGGTTACTCTTTTTATTTCTTTAATTGTATTCGTGTTTTTTACGGGAGCTTTTTAGATCGAGTGTTTACATTTATCAATATAAAGCATATACCGGTAGTGACAAACTTCAAAACATGCCAAAATCTGTGAAAAGGCCCCTTTAAATCGAAGCTGCATGTGACGTAAGTATTTGTTTTAATTCGTGTTTGTTTTACATAATCGTATAGTGTATTTAGATATTTAAGTGATTGAAAATATCAAACACAAATACTTCTGCACAGTAAAGGATTACATTTTTATGTAATTTCGATCCGATGTTATATTATTCAAAGCATTGCCTGATATATTACAAATAGATCAGACAGTAACCTGTTATTCTCTATTTTTATCATACCACCGCATTGATATCTGCCTGATAAAACGTTGCCTGATATATTACAAATAGATCAGACAGTAACCTGTTATTCTCTATGTATAATATGCTGTTGTAGTTTTATAAACAGTAGCAGCGTTAGTGGTAGTGGTGGTAACAGAAATTGTGGTTGTAATCGAGTTCTTGATGTTTTTAAGTGATGGTATTGGTAGTGATGGTGGAGGTAGTAGTGATGGTGGTTATTGTTGTAGTAGAAGTAGCAGTAATAAAAGAAGAACATATGACGCGGCGGAAGATTTTTGTAGCAGCAATAGTAACAGCAGAGGAAGAAACAGTAAAAAAGAAGAAAAAGTTGAAGAACTTGTAGCGAAAATTATGATAGAAGCAATAATAGAATTTAAGAGTTAACCATCAGTAGCGGTAGCAGTAGTATTATGAACAGCAGCAATATAAACAATATCAGTAACTGAAGCCGAAGGTGTTGTTGACTGTTTTCTTTCCAACCTTTTTTAAATTTCAGAATATTTACGATGATGACGAGTGTTGCAGCGCGGCGTAACGGAAAGTCGTCTCCCGATGGTAGTCCATCACAGCACTCTTCCTTCTTAACAATAACCATGGGAACCTGTTGCTCAGACCTGTCGCTGAATCAGCGCCACTGCGTGCTGCTTTTGGTGGTGATGGTGGTCAGTTACTACCTCATAATGGACGCCACCCTTTACCAAACCTTCCAGGCGGTTGATCTCGTTAACGAGAAGAAGGTCCCGGGGCAGTCGTGGTCCCCTTTCCGTCCCCTCTCTGTTAAGCTAATTATGACTGATCCTACGACGCACTATGTGATAACCCCTTCATCCGAGTATTTTAACGACTTCACGCACTTTAGTGAAGTGTTCTACTTCATAACGCCAAATATGATCACGTTTACACACGTATTTCTAGCCTTCGTTGCTGTGAAATGTATAGTCTCAGATTCGCTGAAAAATAGGAGAATTGGTGTCATATTGTATGAAATCCGGACCTTCTTTGACGCTCTAGACGGTGCCGTGTACCGCGCACGCGCAGTCAACAAGACGTACGAATCTCACCATGACGAGATTGGCTACTGGATCGACTCTTTTTGCGACACCATGGGCGGAATAGCTTTAATATTCGGCATAATTTTCTTTTTCTTGTGGAAGCAACCGCCGAAAAAAGAGGTCGGCTCTTTGCCGTGGACAAACGACGATCAGAACGGCAACCTGATAGACTCGTCCAGCGAAAAACATGATACCAGGACCTATAAGTATTATACAAACAAGACCATATTCTGGCGGTGCTTGTCCTACGGTGCGCAGATAGGCCTGGCGTCCGCCATGTGGGATCAGACGTTGTGGAGTTATAACGACATCTTCATGACGCCAGCCAATATGCCGAATGCAGCGGTAAGTAGGTTAGGTGCGGGGTATTTTAAGATATATACCCTAAATGCGTCGTAATCCCCACCTCTGATTACTTTAGTTTAATAATATCGAAAGACAACTCTCCGAGTCTTTTTCCTAAGTGTCTTTGGAAAAATCTCCATGAAAGTTTTCCAAGGGCCTTCCGGTCGGCATGCGGACGCCAAATACACTTCTTCATTTGTGATCTTAGACCTAAGAATCACAGAGACATAAAGGGCGGTTAATAGGCCCTTTTATAAAGACAGGTAGTTTGATAAGCCACGTGTGTCAATGAGGAAAAATCTTGTTACCACTATAGAGCCGCATATATGATTCAATCTAAATGAAACCTAGCCAGAGCGTTTATCTTGACAATAACGTATTTCACGTTCGAATCTAGGTAATGTTTGTACAAATGTCTTTGTCACCAGGTCATATCTTAAAAAGAAACTTTGTAACAACTTATTAAAAAACATTTACTATTGAATTTTGAAGACATTGTTCAGAATGTTAATCTTGATCATATGAAGTCTATGTCTGAATGTGGGACAATCGGGTATGGGGACAATGGAACCTGATCAAATCTGTGGAAAGGGATGAACCTTAAACGCAGGTCAGCGTTTCATGACCATCATGACACCCTAGTTAATTAGATCTAATACACGTTTTTTTGGTCTGTTTATCTCAATTGTGGGGAGGTAGGAAAGGAATATTGTGGAAGTGGTCACCCCCATATTCGCTCATATTTTTAACCTTTAACTGTTTGTATCATTGCGCTACTTTTTTTATTATACATTTAAAGACAAACCATTTGTTCTAAACATTTACGGATATTGGTTATTAAGACATAATCCGGGCTCATTAGGACATATGGAGTGGTTCGTTTGGTTTGGCAAAACATGTATGTTGAACGGTTGTTGACTGTATGCCTGAGGTTATTACATCAACAAATGATGATTGCCGAAATAAAGTCCGCATTGAGACACACATTATGTCATAATCATTTCATACATGAATAATTGTGTGCATTGAAATCTTGTATAGATAAGGTCTTTTGAAACAGGCATATTTGAAACACATAATTTATTATGTTATATAAGCCGCATATTGCAAAAATGGGTATAATGCCAGCCAGGGTAGCTCCAGACCAGCCTGGGCAAACGCGCTTGTTGCCATGAGCTATCCTGTCCGCTAATGAGACCACGAAACTAGAACGTAAAAGCGGAAAGCCTATCTAAAGACCAGTCCGGGCTGGCCGCATATAACAGAAGACCCACTTTCGCATGACCTTGTAGTTTTGGCAATGCACCGGGCTTTATGCAGTTTTGTGGCATTTTCAAGTTAACCTCTTATCACCAAATCCACTTTACGTAGAAAGTATCAGCCTGTATTAACCTTCTTCTGTTGAACAAGCTGATCGGGGAGGTTATTTAATCCTGACGTATTAGGTCAGGTTAAATACTACTGATGTGATCGGCTCCTCGGATGATGTGTGGATCAGATGCTAATTTTTTCTGTGTATGTTTGAAGTAAACATATGCGAAAATAGTCTGTAAATATACGTTATTTCTGAAGTACTTTAAACCGTATACAGAAAATATTTTTTTATTCTTAATAATATTAGTTTGCGTAAATGTATAAAATGTTCATATACTCAACATGGCATGGGGTCAATAAATATAATGTAATAGTACACGGTAAAGCCCGTACTTATGCTCCCCCGATTTCGATGAAATTGAATTTTCGTGGGTCTAAAACAAATTTCACCGATCATCGTTTCGTCCTGCCCGTTTTCTGTCATACTTGTGTTTTCCGCGCGACGTCCAAGAGGCTAATGATCCGAATATTATGACACTTTCCAGACGTTGCGGTTACATTATGTTGTCAGGGTTTTCTTTCCCTTGTATTATTCATACGACCATTTTTAGCTCATCTGTTTTTTTGAAAAAAAAATGAGCTATTGTCATCCATTTGGCGTCGGCGTCTGCGTCCGGTTAAGTTTTGTGTTTAGGTCCACTTTTCTCAGAAAGTATCAATTCTATTGCATTCAAACTTGGTACACTTACTTACTATCATGAGGGGACTGAGAAGGCAAAGTTAGAAAACTCTGGCATGCATTTTGACAGAATTATGTGCCTTTTTTATACTTAGAAAATTGAAAATTTGGTTAAGTTTTGTGTTAAGGTCCATTTTATTCCTTAAGTATCAAAGCTATTGCTTTCATACTTGCAACACTTACTATCATAAGGGGACTGTGCAGGCAAAGTTATGTAACTCTGACTGGCATTTTGACAGAATTATGTGCCCTTTTTGTACTTAGAAAATTGAACATTTGGTTAAGTTTTGTGTTTAGGTCAACTTAATTCCTAAAGTATCAAAGCTATTGCTTTCATACTTGCAACACTTACTAATTATCTTAAGGGGACGGTGCAGGCAAAGTTATGTAACTCTGACTGACATTTTGACAGAATTATGGGCCCTTTTTTATTTAGAAATTGAAAATTTGATTTAAGTTTTGTGTTTTGGTCCACTTTACTCCTAAAGTATCATAGATATTGCTTTCATACTTGGAACACTCGCAAACTATCATAAGGGGACAGTACAGGACAAGTTGCATAACTCTGGTTGTCATTTTGACGGAATAATGGCCATTTTTTGACGCAGTAACTTTGAATATATGGATAAATTTTGTGTTTAGATCCACTTTACTTCTAAAGTATCAAGAAAATTGCTTTCAAACTTCAAATACTTTCATGCTATCATGAGGGTACTGTACCTGGCAAGTTGAATTTTACCTTGACATTTGAATGACCTTGACTATCAAGGTCAAATTATTAAATTTTCGCTAAAATTGCCATTACTTCTTTATTTATGATTAGATTTGATTGACACTTTGACATAACAACTCTTACCTGACATACCACAATAGACTCCACCCAAACCATCCCCCACGCCCCCCACCCCAGAATCCCCACTCATTTTTTTTAAATATCATCTAATAAATGACTACACCCTCACACTATACCCCCCACCGCCCCATTGTTTTTTGAAACGTGGTTAAAAAACAAAAATATATATTTTTTAATTTTATGTTTGGAATACCGTCCAACCATCCCACCAAAGAATACCCCCCCCCCCCCCAAAAAAAAAAAAAAAAATATGTTTTTTTTTGCATTTTTTGTCTTATTTTTGGAATATAATGTAATAAATGACCACACACCTATACTATACTTCCCACTCCAACCAACCATCCGTTGTGATTGAAGTATTGAGATAGGTCCCTTCACCTTTAAAAGAAAAATAGACGAGCGGTCTGCACCCGCAAGGCGGTGCTCTTGTTTCATTTGTAATGAGATCTCAGACGGCACGCTAATGATGAAACTTGATATGCAGCATCCCTATATGGCGGACATGTCAATCGTGACCAGGTCGTTTCTTTCTAGTGATTTTTCGGAAAGTTATTGAGCTTTGATTATTAATATGTCATTTTCTAAGATATTTTGTGTTCTCTCTTTTTGCAGTCACGTCAATCTCAGGCACTACATTCGTCCTATACTTTCGCCATTTGGTGGGCTTGGCGTATGTTGGAGGGCCAGGCGCTAATTCATTACTTGCTGTTGGCCATACTATTTGACTATGTCTGGGTGAGTAAACACTTAATAGAAATGTAAGACCAATTTTCCAAAAATAACTTTTTTTTGCATACATATGATGACCTCAGTTTTACATGTTCACGACTGAAGAATGAATAGGAAAATAGGGGATGGAATCAAGATTTCTGAAAACTGTTACTTTATTGCATATTAATACCCAGTTGCGATCAAAAACGAAGAAAACTTTTATTTCAAATATTCTTTCAAAGAATAAGACTGTGAAGTCAAATCATCTATTTTACAGATGTGAAAATATTATCTGTAAAAAAAACAAGGTCCTGTAGAGCATGCAGATAACTAGACTGTTAATTTCAACATGAAGAAACTCAAGTGAAATATGTTATATTTAATGTTACCATATATTCAACGGAACGTTAACACGCTTTCAATCCATGTATGGTTATTGATGTGTTGGTGATTGACCTGGATGGAAGGTACATATGTCTAAATTATTCAGAAATTGCAGCATTTAGTATATAAACGCATGTATTTCAAGCTGAGATAAACGCGCGAAAGTACCTTGCACAATGACCGTCATACCACACATGAAGAACATGCGTTTAAGACGTTATTTTTGTCGATTGTTTATTTCCCCTGTTGTTTCCAGGAGTTCCTTCGTTTCGTGCAGTATTGGGGATTCGTCATTCTAGGCATCCTTATTTTCTCCAGCTATTATCATGTATCGTCGGTAAGTACAGATATGTCATAATGTATGCGACACCTCCGGAATGCACACAGTTTTTATTTGTGAGCAAAGCTCACAAATAATGCAGACGCAATTTTGAAAATTAATATGCCTTAGCTACGGTAGGGCCCGTAACCCATGACTGCCTGTGTGGATAACTCTAGTTAAATTTAGCACACGACAATTGCTTAAAGCGTTTGGTTTAACCACCTTATCTGCCTGTTCTCCTTGGAACACTACACAGTGTATTTAACAGCTTGTAAGACAACGCTGGCCAGTCTAGTGTTTATCATTGAAATCTGTACATATTGGCTGCTTTCAGGGAAAACGGAGTTTAATGCATGTCAAATAAGATTAGCATGTGCACACTGATTAGCTGTATCAACGATTTGGGAAAAAAACACATCTCGACCTGTGCTTTAAGACACACTCTTTATAAATTTGAATGGGTTGTGGTCATTTCAAACTTGCGATATAAAAAGCTATAATATAATTTTGAAAACTGAGTTGCGTCTAAGATTATACAATAGCGAACAAATTCAGTGCCTTCAGCGCTTTGCTTTATGTACTTCGTGAGTATACATGCTGATGTATTTCAATGTTTTATATTGACTATTCGGATAACTACGGTATTTCAATTTAACGCTTCGCAAGATTATCGATATTTTATAAAGGAATGGATATGTCGTAACGGACATTTGAGAACAGACCAACGATTATGCATTTGTTGCATGTGTGTATAATACTTATATTGCTTTTTAAGTTGCGTAAAGTACACAGTTTGCACGTTCATCGTTCGCAATTGCGGTGTACCGAGTTCGCCGCAGTATGATTTAAAATCGATTGCATGGTTCTTTGTATACAAAACTGTTTTATTCAATGCGAGTTCTTCATTGTGCACTCCTTGATATGGAACGCTTGCAGCTCACAAATTGTTTTAAATTCTTTGTTTATGCAGTATTCTTACATGAAAGTTTCCAAGTTTATCATATAAAAACTCAAAATAAAAAATACCGTAAACAAACTTGCACATAAACAACGCCGTAATAAAAAAAACACGATTTAATAAAACGTTGTAGTGTAAAAATGTTGGCCATGTTATCATTGATATATTGTTCGCGTTAAGTTTTGTGTCGGCATTTAAACAAATCTTTATCTTTTTGATAGGTTATTATTTCAAATAATTGTTTCCATTCTGACGGATTATCTTATTAGCTGATTTATGAAATATTTTACAAAACATTCCACTTACGACTCTTGGTACTCACTGCAACAAATGCATTAATATCAAGTATGTTTTTACAATAAAGGACATAACGAAAGATTGTAAGAAAATTAATAGAAATACAGAAATGTATTAATCAAACAGCTTTTTATCAAATCATGCAATCTTCAAAAATTACATTGTTAATTAATTGTGTCACTCGACGGTTTTTAATACCGACTCTTGAGCACCCAATCGCTGCATTTTGGCCGATCCAAATGATCTATGTTTCCATTTACACGACCGACCCTAATTTTGTATGTCGACGACAAAAAAAATGGGGTTTGCTAAATTCAATTGTATTGGCAAAATTAATAATAAAGAATATTAAATATATATTTGGACGATTTAAGTATGTCATTGCATATTTGTATCAATTTTCCTATCGTTAAAAGGTTAACTACGGCAAAAGTTCAGCAGATCTACTTACCCTACTAATTTGTCAATGTGGAATCAAATTACTGTTTTTGCCAAATCGAAACTTATTCAAGCGAGCATAGCACGTTTTATTGTATTTTTTTTTCTCAATCAAAAACCATTTTATAAAAATGAACGACGGATGTAAATAAAATATTCGGACTATCTTATAGTCGTTCCATCAATTTAGCATTGTTAATTCCAATAAAATTTAAAACAACCAGGTTTATGGTACCATATGTTTCTGAACTTAATTATACTTTTTGTTCATCAACGTTTTATCTACATTGAAAAATACTAAGATCGTATATTATCGCTTTTTATACCATCTAATAGATATGCCGGCATAAATATTCGTTGCAAAAATATTTGCTTGATATCTATAGATGTAATTTTTAATACACGTTTTCTCCTTTGTCAATTTAGCTGCGCCAGTTTTTGCTGGTTCAAAGCGACTCAACAGGTGTCACATCGGGTCATTGAAGACATCTGTCTGACGTAACTTCCGGCCTTCAGTTTCCGGCATCTAATAGGATCTTCCTGAAAACCACAAAAATGTTCTCAAGAGGACACTACAAGTTCTGGATTTAACAACTCTGTGATATTTTATTATACCTGTAAATATGAATAATTTACTGGAGTTTACGATCATTTATAACGCAATTGTTGGTGTAATGAATTCTCGTTCGGAGAAAATTGGGCTTAATGCATGTACGTTATGTGTCATTCCAGATTAGCCCGTGCAATCCCCACATTTTATCAGGGATGACACTTTCTGATTTATTGAATTTTTCGTTTAAAGGAAGTCTCTTCTTAGCGAAATTCTATTTAAGGCGGAAACTGTCGTTTCAGATTAGCATCTGCGATGACACTTAATACAAATAACAGTCACATGCACTCTGTGATCTTTTGAGCAAAAGTAGATGTTAGTTTTAAATTTAATTGATTCATTTTAAGTGATATGAAATGTATCTATTTAAATGTATCTATTTAAGAAGTTCTAAAGTGTGTGACCAAGGGACTTACATTTTGCTATTGTTATATCTCTGTATTATCATTAAATAGTTTGAATTCAGTTACCTGATATATTTAGTTTTCCACGGTGAACGTTTGTAATTTCAAACAGTTATATTGGTAATATTGGATTATTTGACAGTTCACTTGGTGAACTTTGTATATTTTTGTAATTGTAGTGTGACTATGCGTCTATCATAAATTATAATATTATACAGAGATGTGTGGCCTTTAATACAATAATATATTAATAATGTACAATGAGCGACTATGCAAGATGAGATAGATCTAATATGAGTCATGCAGCTGCTATTTATCATGATCGAATTATTGAAAAGAGAGAAAACCTGTTTTCAAGTGAGATTGAAAGTACCATCATAATAATTACGCGTGTTTAATGATTGTGTTAAAGGGACATGTTCACAATTTGGTTAAATGACATTTTTGAAAATAATTGTCATATACAAATATTTAAAAAGGATGTATGCATTATGTTGAAATAGATAACGCTCTTGTTTTTGAAGTTGTTTAAAATATCGGTTCATTACTAACTAATAATAATTATTCGAAATCGGTAAAATACTTAATCATTTGCATTGCTTATCATCGATGATTTTGAAATACGGCGAGTGGTAGTACGTTAGCGTTTACTTCCAGAAGATCTTGGTCGAATCCCGGGAACGGCAATATTTTTTATTCAACCCTTTTTCTTGCTTTTATACATATTTAATAAAATTAAAAACGTTATATATTTTCAAGTAAACATGTTTAATATATTGTTTCAAAAATCCAAAAATCTGTGAACAAGTCCTTTTAATGTCAATGCGATTGTTATCCCACATATATACAAGTTACACTATACGTGCTGGGGACCAAACAATGCCTATGCTTGTCGATGTAAAAGCAATGGCTTAATGCATATGCGTAAAGTGAAGTTACATACAAGCTCATCAGGGACGGCTATTTGCGCTTTTTTGGATAAATGTTTTGTTTTAAAGAACTCTTCTTACCGGAAACATAGTTAGGGCGAAAAATAAGGCACTTCATTAGCCTGTGCACATGCTAATCTGGTATGAAACTTAACGCACAAGCATTAAGTTCCGTTTTACCAGTGTGCGGCTCAATTGGGATAGTTGGATCGTTTTCTAAGTTTGCCGTCGTCAGATAGAAAAAATACATAAACATTTATTATGACTTAATGTGCTTAAGAAACTGAATTGTGTTGCCTTTAAACAAAGTAAAATTTATCTATGTAATTAATGATTCTATTTATTTTTTTATCTGGAATCTTTGGACCTACATTTCACCATATTTAGTGGCACCGGGTCTATTTACGTCCAGTCTACATGCGTCTACTTCCAATATTCCGTTTTTGTATTAATAGAAAATTAAGCGCCTAACGTTAAAAAAACTATATTATACATACATGTACTATATCGCCTATTGTTCGCGTTTTTGTCTTGTCTTCGGAATATACATCATTATCAACATACATATAAATGATTTAATGTTTGTGCTCCCGATACGAAGTATCTGGTTTAAAGTTGCATAAGTATGTTGCTTTTAAAGTATAACTGTTCGACGCACAAAACAACTTATGTGCACCAATATAATTATAATGTATGTTATTCACCGTGGCCGTTTTAGAAGAAACTTGAGGCCGAAGTTCTCATGTTGCCCTCGAACACTTCAGCGGAGACAATCTGCTGTACAACTAGCGCTGATGGCCAGACGTTAAGAGCCTTAATTCAGTTCAGACTACAACTATGTCTGCATCGTCATGCCATGCTTTGACATATCGAATTATCCTTAAGACAAGAGTTTATATCTAGTATTACAACACTTCTGTGAAAAAAGAAAATATAAAAAAGCTGTTTGTTTATTTAAGTTATAGATCTAAATTTTTTATACTTTAATAGTTAAACACTTGAGATAAATGGTATGGCTATTAAAGCGTTTTTAATTAATGCATGGTGTATAACGGGTAGATGCCATCGATTTATCAATTTTCAGAGTGCCAAGTGAACAAAAAAACTTACGTAAACTTACTTTTAAAGAAGTAATCGACGGGTAACCGTTGGTTATTACGATAATTACCAACGGTATGGAGTTCCGATGCGTAGGAATTGTTTGATAACAAGCAACGACATACTGTTGTAATAACCAACGGTTACCCGTCGATTATTTCGATTCTACATGACTTCATTAATAAGTTATCTGCGATTTAAAGATATAAATGAGAAATATATCAACCGAATGCCCTCCACTTTTCCGCGAAAACGTGACGTCAAAACAACCATGAAAATCATATGACGTCGTCTGCATTCATAAACAGTGCGTGGGCAATCAAAGTGACGTCACTTTTAACAACCGCACCCGATTGTATAAACAGTTAAACCGGCGGTTAACCACATACCGGCGGTTAAAAGTCGGTAACTTGTTGGTTACTGGTCGGTAAGCGTTTGTATAAATTTGGGTAAGTTATACCGATCGGTTAAAACCCAGTTAAAACATACCCTGCTTCTCTAGGTGGGTAAGTTCAAGTAACCGAGAGGTAACTTACACAAAATGGCCGAGTCGCGCGACATTATAAAAGCTAACCATCGACAACCTTGAACATTTCGACAAAAAACAGACAATTACAGCGACTGACACTTTATTTGACTTAATTTACAGGGCAATACGTTTTCCGACTTCGGACGACGAATTTAAGGACGCGCAGAACGTGTTTTTATATAATGTTATTGCTATGCCGTGTGTGATCCGATGCATCAATGGCGCCCATGTTAAAATCATTTCTCCGAAAACAGTAAACGACACAAGTGTCAAGTACAAACAAAAACCGAAACACGTTCGAACTAGTATCTTACCTTTAATAATCCTTTAAAATCCATAAATAATCCATTTAACTCAATAATTGACGATTTTGCATCTAGGGTCTTTAATAATTATTTTAGCATAGTTTAATAAAGACCCTTATGCCACCCTATTACTATTTTCAAATGAGTTTATGAACTCGATAAACTTTCTTTTTCGTCACACGCTACGTCACGTACTCTACATTACTGCTGTTCAAATGAACCGGAGCAGTTTATCTAATAATAGCCGTTGGTAAGCTCGGTTGCATTTGCAGATTTCTGCATACAAACATATGTTTAAACTTACACAATTTTTTATTTGTCTATGGTAAATGTGCTTATTTTACACGAAAATAATTTAATATATAAGTAAACAAAGAATGAAAAACATTCCATTACACAACAGATACATGAGTCGTAAATACCCGTGTAAAAATGGGACATTCCGAATTCCAGTGTGGTGCTATTTTTATCATCATATACTTTACACATCTCTATGCCTAACATGAATTTAATCGGAAAGCAAATATTGCAGATTATTTATGAATTGTGCGATATTTGTATGGCTTGTTGTACATTCTAAAAATGTCAAAAGTATATGCACGGATTATAAACAATGCACATTGCACGAAATAAGGAAAATGTGATAAATTGACAATTGAAATGCGTCGATATACAGTGCATGTACGTGTGAAATAAGTCGCGTTTATAATAAATCGTCAAAAAGACTCGCACTTTTCTCAATTTCAATATGCAATATTGGACTACAGACAGAGTGATTTTCGGACGTAATTTTAAGTTAATGATATACTCAGCGTTGTGCTTTGAATGTGTAAACATCGTTATTCGGCGAAAGATATAATTTATAACGCAGTCATATGAAAACGGGTTATAAGCAAAATTAGAAGAATAGGCTAGCATGTTACGACGACCATGAATATGTTACATCATTTAAAAAACAAGAAAATTAGGCGTCTTTGCAAGCACTCTCTCGCAGTTGGAAGCACCAGGTCCAGGGATTCCGCTAAAAGAGGCGAATCCCGACATCATGATAATTTTTCCCTGGTCTGTGACATATGTTCGTAAACAGTTTGAAAAATTTGATGAACTCATAGTTAAAATGTACACTTTATTTTATTGTAAAAGCATTTGTAAATGAATTTGATCAAAAAAATACATGACGCTGTTTATTGTGTTTGTTTACGAAATCGAAGCGTGACACTTCGCGCGAAAATTACGTCATAAGAAAATGCATTGTGGGAATGTTTTGGTTAAATTTACCGTTGGTTAAATTCCACTATGCGCGGTTTAGTTACTTTGCGGTATTTCGTGTTTATACAATCGAGTTACCTTGACGGTTACTAAACCTGAATACCCGCAAACTTACCAAGGTTTAAACGTTACCGAGCGGTAACTTTAACCAGCGTTTATACAATTGGGTGCCGGTGGTATATCGGGGTAATAACCCACGGTAAGCTCCCTGCTCGTTCTAATGTGCATGTTTGTGCGACTGTGGTATAATTAAGAAATAATCGACGGGTAACCGTTGGTTATTGCGGTAATAACCAACGGTATGGAGTTCCGATGCATAGGAATTAAAGCAAGAGGGCGTAGCCCGAGTGGTTTGATAACAAGCACCGGAACGAAATACAAATTATATTGCATAACCGAAGGTATTCGCTGTTGTTGTACGCATAAAAGAAACAACAATAAAACATGTAACCAGTATACGGACAACGTCGGATTATAAGCAGAGAATAATACAGACAGACAGACAATTTTATTGGCGAATACAATCAGTACATAGCCATATAAACAGCAAATATTTCAATAACATAGCATGTCAAGGAAATGTGATTGGCATAATTGTTATTTTAATTTCGAAGAGTGTTCTTAACAAATTTGATGTGAGATAAATATTTGGATTCTATGTATTTCAAAAACAAAATGCATATTAGATTAATTACAACTACAACTATTAAATGACAGCTAACCATTCCTAAAATCAAATACAATCAATGGAAACTAACTTGAGCAGTTAATGCATATAGTTTGGCAATAACAGACAGACAGACATACAGTTTATTTTGACTTGTACAATGTACATTGTCAGCAACACATTATTAAAACAGTACAATGTCAATTACAGTGGGATTCAATAGCAGAAATTATATATAACACATAATTCCGAAATTATATATAACAAACACATTATTAAATATACACTTAAAAACACCCAGCAAAAATGTGATGTTATTGATTCATATTAATTAAGTCGATTCTATGCTTATATGCAAAATAAATATACTTAGACAGTCCAATGAGTTCTGATTTGTTGGTTGTTTTAACTAGCTGGATGAATTTGAATATACTCGGCCTATTATAAGAATACCTTTTTAAAAATCGAATGCGTAATTCTGTATAGCAATTACAAATAATAATAAAGTGGAATTCATCCTCAATATCGCGGCTGTTGCACAGTAAGCATGTCCTCTCCTCTCTCAGAACCGTAGCGACCCGTTCCTATTCTTAAGCCATGTGATGATAATCGAATACGAGACAAGAATACGAGACAAGGAGCGGCGGTAAGTCTTATTAAATAGTTTATCGAGATAAATTGCTGGTTCAAACGAATTTGTTAAATAAATATATAAATTGTTTAATAAAGCACTAGTGTCGATATCGGCTCTAAGTTTCTGCAAAAAACAATCGATTGTTCTACGTTTAAACATTTGCAAAAAATCGTTAAGGCTACATTTAAAGGGATTTGCCCAAACGTCGCTAAAACCGAACTCATTTAAGAGTGTATGCACCTTCGAGGCCCATGACGTGTATCCTTTCTCGTGTAAATCTAATGATGTATAATATGCTGTTTTAATAACCATATTTTCTGAGTACAAAATATGTAACCAGAATTTCATTATTTGAACATACTGTTGAATATATATAGGATACCGTCCTAATTCCGAATAAACAGCTGCAGTACAAGTACTTTGTTTAACGCCTAATACCGATTTGCAATATTTCAGATGTACCCTTCGATTTCATTGGATTTATGAAAACCCCAAACAGCACAAGAGTAATTTAATGTCGCGGATACAAAAGCGTCGAACAACTGCAGCGCAATACGAGGAGTGACGTCATATTTATTTACATTAAGTAACAAAATGTTTTGTGCCTTTACTGCCTTTCCGATTAATGCTGACTATTCAGCTGAAAACCTCCTGTGTATTGAAATACTACTCCGAGATAGTTGAAATTATCAATATTTTGTAATTCTATATTATTGTAAGACCATTTTTCGGTATTTCTTATTTGACCTCGTTTTCTAAAGACCATAGTTTTTGTTTTCTCGGTATTTACTTCTAAGCCCCATTTTTCGCAATAAGTAAATAGATTGTTAAGACTTGGTTGCAACTCCTCAACTGACTTTCCGATCAAGACCATGTCATCGGCAAAGAGTAAAATAAAATATGACAAATCAAACAAGTTTAGACCGAGGTCGCCTTCCGCATCATGTTTTATATACGATTCAATGTCTTTCAAAAATAATGAAAATAGGATCGGCGAGTTGTTTTGCCCTTGTCTTAAGCCAACGGATATATCAAAGAAATCGGAAAACGTATTACAGTGCTTTACGCAAGATTTTACTGTAGAATACGTGTCTTTAAAAATGGACAGAAGTTTACCATCTAAACCCATATTGAAAAGTTTTAACCATAGCGCATTACGATAAACTGAATCAAATACTTTCATAAGGTCTATAAATGCGCAGTACAGGCGGGATGTTTTTGATAGCATATATTCAACTAAAGAATGTAATGCGAAAATGGCGTCGACAGTGCTGACGCCGGGCCGAAAACCGAACTGTGCATCAGTGTGTATTTTATTTTCTTCGGCCCAGTTTTCAACTCGCTTTGTTAGTACGCTGGTAAATAGTTTACAAAAATTGCTAAGCATAGTTATCCCCCTGTAATTGTTTGGGTTATTTTTGTCCCATTTCTTATGGTACGGCACGATATAACCATAGGACCAAGCTTTTGGAAAATGACCAGAATCGAATATCTTGTTAAAACAATCCGTTATATGTCCTATCAATATATCCGACGTCTCGATAAGAAATTCATTCAATAAATTATCAACTGGACATGAAGATTTGTTACGTTTCAAACGCTTAATTGCCTTCAAAACTTCATCCGTCGTAATAGGGACATTTAAGGATATGAAAGTTGGGTTATTTCCGTTGAAATTGTTTGCATCGTTTAAACTCTCGACATCGTCTAAACCTGTAGCCTTAACATCATTAAATAAATTTGAAAAAAATATTCTCGGAACTCATTCGGTAATATGCTGCTAGATCCACTATTACATTTCGATCGAAAATGCTTCCAGAACTGTTTGGGTTTGTGTTTTCGAAGGTCGCATAACTCGCGCGACTTATTTATTTTATAAGTCCTTTTCTTTTTCCGTACAAGTACCTTATAACTCAGTTTAATTTCGCTTAGTTCTATTCTATTCGATCGGGTTTTATTTTTATTAAAGGTATTCAAAGCAACCAAATAATGATGTTTTGCGTTCGCGCACTCAGAATCAAACCATTCTTTATTATTGTTTTTTTAAACTCGAAAACTCGTGCTTTTCGCGTTTTAAAAAAATACGGATTTGCCGCGTTTTCAATTAGCGATGCAAAACTATCTACCAAATTATCAATATTATTACCGTCTAAGACGTCACAGGTATTCAAAATCCCGTTAAACTCAGGTAATTATAACCCGTCTATAATTGAGCTTGTGTTCTTCGAACCATTTAGAGCATGTGTAATCCGTTACCGGTGTTACGTTCGAATAATTATCTATGTGTAGTGACTTCACATCGAGTTCAAAATATAAAGGTGCTTGGTCGCTGAACGTGTTAAATGGCAAAATCGTGAAGTTGTTTATAAGCGAGAAATCCTTGTCACTCAATACCAAGTAATCTATTGTGGTACATGATTTTTTACTAAAATATGTAAACGAAGCGGTATCTCCGATTCGACCGTTAGCGATGCGTAACGAGGCCGCTTTGCAAAAATCGAGCATTCGATTTCCCCGTGAATTACAGATTTCGTCTACTGAGGCCCGGTCACGGGAAATATCGGGTGAATAAAAATCAAAATCAATAGCACTATTGAAAACATCGAATGGAATATAATCATAATGATTACCAGTTCTAGCATTCCAATCACCTGCGATTAGTACTTTACCATACTGTTCAAAATTTAACACATCGTTATACAAAACATCAAATAGGTCGCTATCGACAATATTACTAAAAGTGAATCGTCAGACCATAAATAAAGCCCACATAGATAAATATGGGAATTTAAAGAGAATAATGTTTTGTCAATTTTAAGCCAAACAATGGTTTCAAAATTATTTTTTACGATTGAAATACCTTCGGACAATTTTTAATTTATGTAAACAACAATTCCTCCACTATTTCTTTTAGCATTTGTGTGTCTAAACTTGCGATATAAATTATGACATAAATAACCATCAATATTTATTTCAGAGAAGTTATTAGTCCATGATTCAGAAAGAATAGTTATATCACTGCTTTTTATCAAATCAATAAATTCTTGGTCAGTAATTTTATCATTTGTTAGACCGTTACAATTCCAAACAAGGATCTTTAGTCCACTCTCCGACAACCGTTACTTCTTCTGCACTGGTTTGCCGTCGACATACAGCGTATCGTAAGCAAGCCATGCTCTCTTTCCGGCATCACGCGCGGCTTTTAACTGGGGAAACAGTTTGCGTCTGCGCTCGACGATCTCAGATGGGAACTGCTCTCTAATGGAAAGGTTCGTGTCCTTCAAGAGGTGGCCCTGTTTTCGAATGGGTTCCCTGTCCTTGAAGTTAGCGAACTTGCAGACAATCATTCGGCTGCGATTTTGATTCTGATCAGAATCCTTGGCTCCGATTCGATGCGCCCGTTCAATGACCATCGAGTTGACCAGGTCTTGAGCAAGCTGCAACTTGTCAATGATAAACGATCGAACCTTTGCTTCGACATCCTGTGGTCGTTCATTTTCAGGTTCGTTTATGTCCCCGAATAAAAGATTATTCCGCATGCTCTGGGACTTCAAATATGTGATTTCGTCACGTAGCTCTGAATTCTGCCTTGACACATGCTCGATCTCAGATTTCTGTGTAAAATCACTAAATTCTAGATTATAAATTTTTGACCCACAAGTGCTGACACGGTCTGCAAAACGTTTATTGAAATCATCAAGTTTGCACCACAATTGTTTAAGTTCCTTTTCAAAGTTTTCAACTTTGTTTGCAACCGTAGTTAATGTCTCTAATTTTAATTCAATCTTAGTTAGCCTACCAAATATAGCCTGTAGTAAGATACCTGAATCGTCTTTAGGCGTGGCAATGGGTTGAGTTGCTAGCCATACTGGTAACTTGTCAGGAACGCCTGGTTCTGTTGGCAATGTCGTCAAACACTTGAGAATTTTCGTAAAGCACAGAGTTCGCTTCACCGAGAATGTCACTGACGGAAATCACACTGTCATCACCAAGCGGTACTCCAGACGGGCCTCCTTTCGTGGGGGGGGGGGGGGGTAGTGGTATATAGTGACATGACATTTTCGCTAACTTCTGTTTAGCCGTATTTTTTAAACATGCTATTGAAATTAGCAGTTTTTGTGATTGTTCTGGAGACGGGATCGGTCCAGGGTAGGACTTTCTGATGACGTTTTCTTTCTCATATAATTTAAATTAAAATCTTTAAAATCATGCCTTATGCTTTTCTGCTGTTAATCTTTCTTTCCGTTACACTTTGTTGCTTCTTTCACGCAAATTATTGGTTTGTTTCTGTTTATTGATTTCATTTTTCCGCATATTTTATGCATACTCGGTATCCGATCCTGATTTTATTGCGTGTATGTATTCACAATTAAGATTTTTTTTTGCTTAAGAAAGTATTTCAAATAATGCCAATAAACCAAACGCTTTGTTTTAAAATGGTAACTGACCTTATAATTATAACTTATGGGTGCGCACATTATGCAAATAACTCTTTAACTGAATTTTGTTCTTAAAAAAAAATGTTCACACTCAAGCTGATAGTATTTTATTGACATCTGTTTTATGTCCAAGTTTAACACTTAGTAAGAACATACTTTACAAAAATAATGATCAATACATTTAAATGAGATATGTAAAATCAACATTTTAAAAAGTGTTTTGTTTCGTGATTTTTATAAGATTCATATCGTATAACTCTTAACCCATTTATGCCGAGTGGACTCTCCCACCCTTCTAAATGGGATCAATTTGTTTCCAAAATAAGGGATGTCAAGTACATTTATTTCTATGTTTATTTATTTTTTTACAGAAATTCATTTAAGCAAACAGTGCAGACCCAGATGAGACGA
>NC_068370.1:7440986-7460986 GCF_020536995.1 Dreissena polymorpha | reverse complement strand
TTTAGGTTATTTTACATTTACTTCTTTATTACTACACCGATTCACTTCAAATTGATACTGGACCTCTCTTATGACAATACGGTCAATCTCAACCATGCATGGCCCCATTCCCAACCCTGGGGCGCCCCGCCCACATAGGCCACACCCACCAAAAATTTCCATTTACTATATTTTTTTCATTTCTACACGGATTCACTTCAAATTGATACTGAACTTTTGTTATGACATTAGGGTCAATCTCAACTATGCATGGCCCCAATCCCAACCCTGGGTCGCCCGCCCACATAGGCCACACCCACCAAAAAAATCCATTTACTATAATTTTTTCATTTCTACACGGATTCACTTCAAATTGATACTGAACTTCTCTTATGACATTAGGGTTAATCTCAACTATGCATGGCCCCATAACCAACCCTGGGGCCCCGCCCACATAGACCACACCCACCCAAAATTGCCTTTACTATAATTTCTTCATTTCTACACCGATTCACTTCAAATTGATATTGAACTTCTCTTATGACAATACAGTCAATCTCAACTATGCATGGCACCATTACCAACCCTGGGGCGCCCCGCCCACATAGACCACACCCACCCAAAATTGCCTTTTACTATAATTTCTTCTTTTCTACACCGATTCACTTCAAATTGATACTGAACTTCTCTTATGACAATACGGTCAATCTCAACTATGCATGGCACAATTACCAACCCTGGGGCGCCCTGCCCACATATGTCACACCCACCCAAAATTGCCTTTTACTATAACTTCTTCATTTCTACACCAATTCACTTCTAATTGATGATGAACTTCTCTTATGACAATACGGTCAATCTCAGCTATGCATGGCCCCATTACCAACCCTGGGGCACACCTAGGTCAAACATTCGGCGTGGGGATACGCGTCGGCCTCTGCCGCGCCATTTCTAGTTACATATGCTTTATGGTTTTAAATAATTGGGATGACACACTTTACCAAAATTAACCAGATAACCTATTATTGTTACCGACTGAATGTGCAACTTAAAACAGTAAAAAAAACTGGAAAAATACTTTCTTTTAAAAAATGTCATATTTTTCGCAGGTGTACTCTCTTGAAAACAAAAATGATATTTATCAGACACCCCAGTACTTCCTAGCTACATAGACGCTCCACTACCGCCTAGCAACCCGGCTGATACGACCAATCAGAACTTTGGTGACGATATGCGCCCTTACCCTACCAAGCCCGAACCTGGTCGTGATAACTCTGGGGTCATTAGTAAACTTGTTGAAAAAGGCAAGTAGTGACTTTGTTTTCAGACAAATTTAATCGTATGCATGCACGATATATTTCCAAGTGCACATTTTATATAGTTCCATTTTTCCAGATAAATTTTGAAGTTCATATTCAAGTGTTTATTCGAGATAGTTTCACGTTTATGACTTTACATGTCAACGTGTACATTTATATCCAAGTGAATTCAAAGTGTATGTCCGAGAAATTTTTAATAGCATATCCAAGAGTTTCACGGGTATATCTGATTTTGTTCAAAGCGTATATCTGACATAGTTCCACTTGCAAATCCGATATAGTTCCAAGCGAAAAAGCGAGAACGTTTGAAGTTAATTACAGATATAGTTAAAATTGTATTACCGACAAATTACAAGCGATGCACGATATACATGCAGTTTCAGATGCATACATATCAGACACCAATAAAGCTACAACTGCACATGTATGACAGTTTCAAAAACAGACAATACTTTCGTGTATGTTTATGCAGTAGTTAAAGATAGAAATCAGAAATAGTTTCAGATGGACACCATTTATCGTATCACAAATAATTGGCAAATAAGTATATCAATGATAAATAAAAAATGTATAAAAAATTATCAATAGCATTGTACACGGTATTTTTCGAAGACTTTAAAGGAAAATTGGATATATGCGATTTGTTTGAAATTTATTTTACTTGAATGAATAGTTGTAAATGTATGTCGCGTGGGTGGTTTCAGAGCTTGCCAACGAATTACGACAACTTCTGATGAAGAGCGAGTTGGATGCCTTTACAGAGGTGATAAAAATGGTTCATTTTATTAAAAAATAAAACATTGCTTTAAACGTGTATATGAAAGCATGATTTATTGATATTACCATGTAGTTTTGCATCGTACGACGTTGGGTCTTATTCATACTGAACAAGCTTCTATATAATTGTATTTATTGCCTATAAACAAGTAGCATACAAGTCGCACTGTCTCCCTGTACCTCTGTACATTTACGGGCGTCCGACGTGTCCGGCTGAAAATACATGTCGCAGCTTTAAAGTTGACCATACATTGATGTATTATAAAAAACTTGGCACAAATGTTAATTAAAGGGATCTGTTCACGGTTGGGAAAATCGACAAAATTGAAAACAATCGTTTCAGATTTGCAAATTGTCCTTGTAGTTATGTTATTTTCGATGTAACAATAATACTTAACAGTTACCTTGCTCTAAAATATTCATTGTATGCATCTTTTTACGATTTAACAACCTGAAAATTATGAAGCGTTACAAACGCGAAACGATTGAATAATTTGTAAAGTTTTGTTGCTATCGTTATATTTCGTGACACTACCTGGATTTCATATTTAAAGTATAAAATTCCATATAATGTATATTAGCACGGAGTGGTAAAAGCGTTACACTTTTACTCAAAGGATCAATGGTTCGAGCTCAGGTTTGGGTGCATATTTATCTCTCTATTTATGTTTTATCTTGTTTTATACTGGGATTTTTTTGTTTCGATGTTTATCATTATCAATTTAAAGCTTCCGATGACACATTTCAAATTATGCCAAAATCTTTGAACAAGTCCCTTTAACCATCATTAGAGAATGTGTTGCGTGTTACGCCCGTCCCTTTAATGTCAAGGTTACACTGATATATCAAAGGTGCAATGTGGCGATAAAAAGCTGCTCCGGACTGTAACCGTTTTTATCATGCACTTAAAAAACCACAAATGACCACCAGCATGATAAGGCTTGTCGCTTGTACAAGTCTCCCAACCTTTAAGACCAACTTCACACTAAAAGGTCAAACGACCAATTTGGCCATAAAAGCGGTATGCCATATGGACACGTGTCTTGCTTAAATCCGTGTTTAATGTGTTATAATCATGTGCTATCACGTTTCTTTTGTTGTGTATGCCTGATGAATGTTCCATAACTCACTGTATCCTCAAAAGTATATTTCAGAAATTTCTACCATTTCAAAGGAGTATTAAAATGATATATTATGTGTTTCAATCACAGAAACTTCATCTTCATCGTCAGAAGAGACAATCAACCAACACGTACGCCCTGGAAATACTTGTCGGAGTCGACCCTTCCGTCTGGAAAAAGTATGATGTACAGGGTCTTGCTCGTAAATTGTTCTTTATTTAGAAAGGCTCTTAACTATTGAATAAGGCATGAAGTTCCCTTATACATAGGCTGATAAGATTTAAAAAAAAAAGTAATATAACCAAACAAAAGCTCTACTTTGAGAGGAATGTATGCAATTAATAACTGAATCAGACATTGTACTTTTGTGGTGTTATGCCATAGTATTACTTTAATGTTTGGTTTTTCGTTCAGCTAATTACATTTGCGTAGCATTGTTGCAACGATCGAGCAATATGCAGTTGATAAATGATAATTTTCATCCCAATATTCTATTTCGTAAAGCATTTTTCTGGACTTACGATGCCAATAATTTTTCACCAAGCATTCATATATTGCTGGTATTCGACGTACCTGTCTAAGCCAGTTTCTGTTGACTATTGCAGGTACTACGCAAAAGCTGTTGACACAGCAACAGTGACTAAGGAGCAGGCAACTGAGTTGTTCATCCGGAAGCGTTTCTCTCACATCATTAACGGGGTAGGATATATAGGGCGTGTGTGCGTGCGTGTTTGTAGGATAGATAGGGCGTGTGCGCGTGCGTGTTTGTGAATATGTGCACGTTGTTGTCGTAGTAGAACGTCTGGATTACATCGGGATCTTTTCCATATGACCTCGCCCTTATGGTATTATATTAATGTTACTGATGGCAGGAGACGCTCCATTCCAGAAATGATTGACTTATCATGTTTTGTAGAGCGCGGTGGCACGTAACACACTGCACCTGTGTAAAACGTCTAATGCGAACACTGAAATATAAGTCTGATGCGAATGCGACTTGAACTTTGCTATTCACGGATCGTGAAGCCAATTCGTTACCACAGATCCATGTCTACCTAATTAACTCCTTCATATACGTAATTATACAAATTTACTCGTGAATGCTCAGGGGAAATGTATTGTTATATTGCCTTGTGATATATGTTACCGGTATTTTCATACACTATATTAACTGTCGTAACATTTCTTTTAAGAAAATAATAACTTTGAAAAAATATGTTAATAATGTTTTTTATTCTATGTGCGTTCATGCAAAGTTCAACAACAATTTGCGCCAATCATGAATTAGGATGAACACGAAGTTGCACTCTTTTAAAGCTGGAATATTAATAACCAGACTATTATTAAATTATTTGGTATATTAACATCCGTTTTCTGAGGCGCATTACACGATTCACAAACATGTATACGGGTTTATTTTATCTATAGTGCTACAAAAACACAATGTATCACATATTTTATTGACATGTGTATATTATATCTGATAGTGATGTTCGCCTTAACCAACAGTAAACACAATTCTGGTGCCATTTTAGATGAGTCTTCGCTATGAAAGCATCGAAGATCCTGAGTTGAATATTTACGTGTCTATGACTGGAATCATCTTTTACAAGGTAGGATTGAAAGACTTAAGATTCTTGGAGCTTTATAATTTATGTTTTATTGGCTTTCATCCCCATAATCAGCAATTTATTTTTCAATTTAAAAATGTAATAGCGTAGCATCAGTAGCATCAGCAACAGAGGCATATGAGCCCAAATCCAGGTACTATTGGAAGCTTTGGGATTCCACAGCATGGCATTATTTATTATTTTCAAATTATGAATATCCATAGACGCGATGATTAAATACATAATTTTTTATTTACTCAATGCTGATATTTTGTTGTGTTAAGTGTGTAATATTGCCAATATTTGATGTATCTATTTAGCTTATATATGAACAAGTGTCTGGATGGTTTTTGCAGACGATTGCTGCCAACAATCCGTTACCGAATGCTCAAACGGTGGAGACGGTTGAGGGGAGGGAGGTTGCAGATGGTTACTTCTACCTCAAACAACTGGCCGGTTGGCTTGCTGGTCTCTCTGGCACACCCGATAATGATCACGCTATGGTGTTTACCGAGTATGTCGTGACTTAATGATCACGCAATTGTGTTAACCGAGTATGTCGTGACTTAACATATCAATTATATGCGTTAAATCGAACCAGGCATTGGTAACAAGGCAAACCAGACATGCTCGTAGAAGAGACAGATAACTTTTAACTTAGTATAATATGTGTACTAGCAACTGATGAACACATAAACGTATAGTATTGTTTTTGTTGTAATGAAATCGGTCGTTCAGAAACAACAACAACTAGATATGCATTGATTAGTGTACCTTGTATAAAATCTCGTAGATACGACATATACTCGACTGACGAAGATTGGGGAGAGAGATCGTACGGCGTGATAGGGATGGCCTGGATGAACGGCGTATGTAACAGAAATCGTGTGTCCATCCAAGAGGACGACGACTACTTCACAACGACCAGTGTCGCTGCGCACGAATTAGGACATAAGTAAGTTCATATACTTAAATGGGTGCATGTATGTTCTTTTGATCAATAAACTTGTAGATGTATACCTGTGTATAAGAGTGCATTTTAATAAACTGCACATTTAAAACGTCATCTCTCGTTTGCTGCCGCCGGCTTTCTACGCTGTTTTACAAAGACTCGTATAGGCCTTTTCCTCCTCCCACTTGGAGGCGCACAGGCATGGGTATGTTTACTTACTAGACAGTTAATGTTTATTCAGGATATAACTTCACTCAATAACTACAAAAGCACACGCTAATAAATGACTTCAAAATAGTTCAAATACATCAATGGTAACTTAAAGAGGTCTTTTAACGTTTTCGTAAATTGACAAATAAAAATATTTGTTTCAGTTTCGCAAATTTGCGTTGTAGTGATCCTACTTGTGAGGAAACAGTAATACTGAATATTTACCATGCTCAAAAATATCCAGTATATGCATATTTTGATGTTCTACTGTTGTAATATTTTAAGAAACTACGGGGATAGCTTATATTTAGTATAAAATTCATCATCAATCGTATGAGCAAGAATGGCCGAGTGGTCTTAGCGATAGACTTTTACTCTGGGGATCAGTGGTTCTTTCTTACTTAATACCCATCCCTGGGATACACTAAAACCCATCCCTGGGATACCCTAATACCCATTCCTGGGATACACTAATACCAATCCCTGGGATACCCTAATACCCAATCTCTTGCACGATGGTTACATTACATTCACCTCTGTGTACAGTATACTAAACAATCTCTTGCACGACGGTTACATTGCATTCACTGCATTAAAGAAAATCATCTCACCATGATATCTTATATCAGTCTTAAATCATTATTATAAAATTGATATGGGGTTTTTTATGTAAAGAAACCAACATTCATACACACGTCGAAGCAATTCCTAACGTCACTCAATAAAAATTATGTTCAATTGTTTACATTTGTGATGTGCGTGGAATGATTCCGTCTGCGTAAATGCGCAATAAAATAGTTGCAAAAAGTTGCATTAAAACTCGCAAGTTTTTGCACGATTTATCGTACATTTAAAAGTCATATTTCTTAATTGAATGCATGCGATCTTAAATATCCAATCAAATATACATTGAATGCGTTTGTTCGGTTTTACCTATTTCATAGGCAAAATGGCAAGCTGAGCATTTCGCAGAGTTGTATGTGAGAGCAAGGAACGACAACTCTGCGTGGAGATTGCTTAATACCCATCCCTGGGATACCCTAATTCCCATCCCTGGGATACACTAATACCCACCCCTGCGATACTTTTATTCTTTTTTTAATGGAACTTTTTATAAACATTGTTACATTTATCAATATAAAGCATTTAATGACAAACTTCAATACATGCCAAAATCTGTGAAAAGCCCTCTTTAACATAGTGACATTCAGCGTCAACTATTTGCTATATGATAATACGTATTTATTTTCGCTCGATTGCATCGAAAGCCTAAGGCTCTCGAGTCCATATCCTAAGCCTAGAACCAGTACTTGTTGTCTTTGGTGGAGATCCCATGAACGCTCCGACGGTGGGGATCGAACCCGTGACTTCCCGGTCGCTAGGCGGACATCGTATCCATTACACCACGGCGACCTCGCAATATTTTCTATATTGTTATATATATGTAACAAGATCACCGCAAAACGGGTGCCACGCTCGGCTGCGAAAGCTTATCAGAATTATTTTTTAGAGGTCACAGTGACCTTGACCTTTGACCCAGTGACCCAAAAATGGGTGTGGCGTGTAGAACTCATCAAGGTGCATCTACATATGAAGTTTCAAAGTTGTAGGTGGAAGCACTTTGATGTTAAAGGAAAATGTCAAGGTTTTAGCACGGCGGACGCCGGACGGCGGACGGCGGACGACGAGCTGGCTATGACAATACCTCTGTTTTTTTCCGAAAACAGCCGAGCTAAAAGTCAGGATTGTGCAACCTTTAAAGCATAGCGCATTGGTGTTAATGCATGCAGTTTTTGATTGCAGCCTCGGTTCCTATCATGACGGCGAAAGAAGTGTTGACGTCGCCTCGGCTTGTTCCGCAAACTCAAAGTTCATCATGGCCCCGATTGTGTCCTCATTCAGTAGCAGCGATGCGTACACGGTGAACCCCTGGCGCTTCTCGACATGCTCCGTAAAGCAGTTTAAAAATTACATCAAGTCTCTGGGTACTAACAAGTGAGTCAATACATGTAAAGAACATCATGATGAAACAAATGTTACAGTCGGAGTGTATTAAATACAAGCGAAATGATATCTATTCACCGGACCATCATGTCCGGTAAGACACTTTAGTGCCAGTATTGGTCCAACGCAGACAGACTCAATTAAATAAGTCACACATTAATGGCGCTTCATAGTGGTTTGATTTTAAGGCAATAACACGATGCCTTATATTGAAAAGTTGAATCGATGTTTAATGATTTAAAGCAATTTGGAAACTAAAATTTAATGGAGGATAATTTATTGCGATAACAAAAATAAATAACTTGTTATCACTTTTACAAATGTCTGCTTATATATTTTGCAAAAAGTGTACCTACCTGTGTTAACTTCCCAATCAACCATTCAACTATTCGAATTAAATCAACCAAATCAAAGCATTCAGATGCTTTTACGCTGTGTGCAATTAAACCATGTAAACCACTTGCATCGGCTAATCTGACCTAGGAAAAGAATGAACATATTAAACTTACGCCGATTTATGTTAACAATAAGCGAATTCGATAATGATATTTCTGGAACGCGGCTCATAGCTGTACCGTTCTTTGAAGCTGCCTGCTGGACTCCGTAGACGCCACGGACGAGTACAAAATCCACTCGACCAAGCAACCCGGTGAGCTTTACTCGCCAACAGAACAATGTCAGCTCGAATATGGAATACATTCGAGATTGGGATGCGGTCAGGTAAGGTATAATAGAGGATATAACGGTGTAATACTGTTTAAATTAACACCGGAAATGGAGTATACCTCTTAACTTGTAAAACTAGCACCATTATGAACCTAAACAAAACAACCATCGCCCCTTTCACTACAAAAGCACCACCCCATCGTCATTACAGCAGCCACAACAAGTATAATCGTCAACATATTAATGGGCATCAGAATCATCCGCATCAACAGCATCATTGTCCGCATCATCGTCAGCATTATCTTCATCATCTTAATAATTATCATGATCATGATCATCAGTATCAACATGATCATCATCAACAAGATTCTTCACCTCCTCCTTCACCTCTTCATCATCATCAGCAGCAGCATTTTCATCACCATCATCAGCAGCATTTTCATCATCATCATCATCATTATCATCATCATTATTATTATTATAACGATTATTATTATTGTTATTTATTAGTCGGCCACAAACCCGCGGATATGCCTGCACATGTCATGTTTTCATGATGGTTTTTGTTATGATATTGCTGCCGCCCGAGGCACACCGTGCGACGATCCTTCTCTGAACAAGGTAGGAATTCAAATATACGCTCAGAGCTTTGATTCCATGATCTTAAAAGAGAAAGTGAACGCCCATATTTATTATTTTAAGATACCTGATCATAGTCAAATGTACCGGTCCATTTTCAATTTTATTTTACCGGAAAATTTCAAGAAATTGTGTATGATAATGAAGTGCGATATTAAAACTTAAAGTAGTTTAGAAAAACTTGTATAAAATAGAAACATAAGTTATGTTTTATAAAGTTATTACTGATTTGAAGTAGTTCATATATCTAGTTTCTGTTAACTTAATTATTATTTATCTGGATATATCGATTATGTTTAAGTGGTGCAAAGAGGGAAAATGTGTCTCTAAAGAAACGTCAGGTAAGCAAATGACGATTGGATACCTCTTTAAAAAATGAAAGGTGGCTACAGTGGATTCAGCTGGTCTTTCGTCTGTTTGTAGTTTGTACATAGACATAGACTGTTAAATCCTGCTTTATTTTTTACACTATATTCGTTTTTCTTCAGTTGTTGGTTCCTCGTCATTAAAATAAATAATTATATGATTAAATTGAAACTTTATGCATTCAATGATAGTTAAAGGCGCAGTGCAATTGTTCATAATAAAACACATTCAAAAAGACTAAACTGAAGCCATTTTGAATTTGTTAGATTAAAATTTTCACGAAGTCACACTTTGGCATCGAAAGTAAAAATAAAGCTCTTTTTATCACCTCTTGTAGATGATGTTTTCAAAAATTATGTTCCGATAATTTACCGCTTCCAGAGATAGATAATTAATCATTAAAAAATCTGCGATTGTCACAGAAAACAGCACCACTACGATTAAACCGACCACGACGTCAAGAGCGCCCACCATAACAACCACTATGTCGACCACGACGAGAACCACGCCGTCAACGACCATTAGACCGACTACGACACTGAGCGGCATTCCGGAAGGCTGCACCAATACAGGCTTGTACGACTGGTCGTGTGAAGAAATAAGCGCCTTCTTCAAAAATGAGTACGACTTAGATCCTGAGGACTGGTGTTACGATCCCTCGTGGCAGGACAGATGCTGCGTCATGTGTTATGGTGAGATACCTTTACCTGCTACATTATTTGCAAGATATTCGTTTTTCTTCAGTTGTTGGTTCCTAGTCATTAAAATAAATAATTATATGATTAAATTCAAACTTTATGCATTCAATGATAGTTAAAGGCGCAGTGCAATTGTTCATAATAGAACACATTCAAAAAGACTAAACTGAAGCCATTTTGAATTTGTTAGATTAACATTTTCACGAAGTCACACTTTGGCATCGAAAGTAAAAATAAAGCTCTTTTTATCACCTTGTAGATGATGTTTTCAAAAATTATGTTCCGATAATTTACCGCTTCAAGAGATAGATAATTAATCATTAAAAAATCTGCGATTGTTACAGAAAACAGCACCACGACGACTAGGCCGACTACGACACTGAGCGGCATTCCGGAAGGCTGCACCAATACAGGCTTGTACGACTGGTCGTGTGAAGAAATAAGCGCCTTCTTCAAAAATGAGTACGACTACGATCCTGAGGACTGGTGTTACGATCCCTCGTGGCAGGACAGATGCTGCGTCATGTGCTATGGTGAGATACCTTTACCTGCTACATTATTTGCAAGATATTCGTTTTTCTTCAGTTGTTGGTTCATAGTCATTAAAATAAATAATTATATGATTAAATTGAAACTTTATGCATTCAATGATAGTTAAAGGCGCAGTGCAATTGTTCATAATAGAACACATTCAAAAAGACTAAACTGAAGCCATCTTGGATTTGTTAGATAAACATTTTCACGAAGTCACACTTTGGCATCGAAAGTAAAAATAAAGCTCTTTTTATCACCTCTTGTAGATGATGTTTTCAAAAATTATGTTCCGATAATTTACCGCTTCAAGAGATAGATAATTAATCATTAAAAAATCTGCGATTGTTACAGAAAACAGCACCACTACGATTAAACCGACCACGACGTCAAGAGCGCCCACCATAACAACCACTATGTCGACCACGACGAGAACCACGCCGTCAACGACGACTAAGCCGACAACTACGATAACTACGCGTCCCACGACGACTAGGCCGACCACGACGAGAACTACGCCGACCACGACGACTAGACCGACTACGACACTGAGCGGCATTCCGGAAGGCTGCACCAATACAGGCTTGTACGGCTGGTCGTGTGAAGAAATAAGCGCCTTCTTCAAAAATGAGTACGACTACGATCCTGAGGACTGGTGTTACGATCCCTCGTGGCAGGACAGATGCTGCGTCATGTGCTATGGTGAGATACCTTTACCTGCTACATTATTTGCAAGATATTCGTTTTTCTTCAGTTGTTGGTTCCTCGTCATTAAAAGAAATAATCATATGATTAAATTGAAACTTCATGCATTCAATGATAGTTAAAGGCGCAGTGCAATTGTTCATAATAAAACACATTCAAAACGACTAAACTGAAGCCATCTTGGATTTGTTAGATTAACATTTTCACGAAGTCACACTTTGGCATCGAAAGTAAAAATAAAGCTCTTTTTATCACCTCTTGTAGATGATGTTTTCAAAAAGTATGTTCCGATAATTTACCGCTTCCAGAAATAGATAATTAATCATTAAAAAATCTGCGATTGTTACAGAAAACAGCACCACGACGACTAGGCCGACTACGACACTGAGCGGCATTCCGGAAGGCTGCACCAATACAGGCTTGTACGACTGGTCGTGTGAAGAAATAAGCGCCTTCTTCAAAAATGAGTACGACTTAGATCCTGAGGACTGGTGTTACGATCCCTCGTGGCAGGACAGATGCTGCGTCATGTGTTATGGTGAGATACCTTTACCTGCTACATTATTTGCAAGATATTCGTTTTTCTTCAGTTGTTGGTTCCTCGTCATTAAAATAAATAATTATATGATTAAATTGAAACGTTGTGCATTCAATGATAGTTAAAGGCGCAGTGCAATTGTTCATAATAGAACACATTCAAAAAGACTAAACTGAAGCCATCTTGGATTTGTTAGATTAACATTTTCACGAAGTCACACTTTGGCATCGAAAGTAAAAATAAAGCTCTTTTTATCACCTCTTGTAGATGATGTTTTTAAAAATTATGTTCCGATAATTTACCGCTTCAAGAGATAGATAATTAATCATTAAAAAATCTGCGATTGTTACAGAAAACAGCACCACGACGACTAGGCCGACTACGACACTGAGCGGCATTCCGGAAGGCTGCACCAATACAGGCTTGTACGACTGGTCGTGTGAAGAAATAAGCGCCTTCTTCAAAAATGAGTACGACTTAGATCCTGAGGACTGGTGTTACGATCCCTCGTGGCAGGACAGATGCTGCGTCATGTGTTATGGTGAGATACCTTTACCTGCTACATTATTTGCAAGATATTCGTTTTTCTTCAGTTGTTGGTTCCTAGTCATTAAAATAAATAATTATATGATTAAATTCAAACTTTATGCATTCAATGATAGTTAAAGGCGCAGTGCAATTGTTCATAATAGAACACATTCAAAAAGACTAAACTGAAGCCATTTTGAATTTGTTAGATTAACATTTTCACGAAGTCACACTTTGGCATCGAAAGTAAAAATAAAGCTCTTTTTATCACCTTGTAGATGATGTTTTCAAAAATTATGTTCCGATAATTTACCGCTTCAAGAGATAGATAATTAATCATTAAAAAATCTGCGATTGTTACAGAAAACAGCACCACGACGACTAGGCCGACTACGACACTGAGCGGCATTCCGGAAGGCTGCACCAATACAGGCTTGTACGACTGGTCGTGTGAAGAATTTAGCGCCTTCCTCAAAAATGAGTACGACTACGATCCTGAGGACTGGTGTTACGATCCCTCGTGGCAGGACGGATGCTGCGTCATGTGCTATGGTGAGATACTTTTACAGAGTTCACCCCCCCCCTGCACCCCCTCCCCGAGTCTCAGTAGGCTACCCCCCCCCCCCGGAAAAAGGGGAACGTTTGTGTCCATTTCCTCGTTCTTATACGGACTTTTTTCAGCAATGACAGGTTCAAATTACTTAAATGTGTAAAGTTATTAATTAGCAAGAGGAATGTATCTACTTCTGTGCTTGAAGTTATTCGCCTTGCAATAAGAGGTTTGAAAATATTTGACAATGTTAATTTAATATAGACGTGCTTGTTCGGGTTATCTCTTTTGGAATTCATGAGAAACTTCTTTCCTTCAAATGGTTATTCATAAACATTGGATGATCCTCTTCAATGTTTTATCTCAGATTAAGGACAATTAAAACAGCAAAACATTATTTTAATTTCATAAATAATTACCTGCTATCCCTAGCTATACCTTCCCATGTGGGTTAGCTTCTCCAGAAATCTTCAAGTGCCGGAATTCGGCCACCTCTCCTACTGAAACAGATCAGGTTAAGCATAGTACAATGTAAACTAACCGGAAATCAAGAACCGTAACTCATCTTATTTTTCTGGACAACACACACTGTGCAGATCGCCCTTTTTTATCGGCTTTAAATTTGGACTTTTAGTTCAATTCTGCGTGTTGGATTGGGTTTGAAATTGATGAATTGTATAATTTATCGTTTCTGCTTCATTCAGAAATCTTTCTTGTAAATTATTTTGTTGATAATTCATTGCTTTTCACTTTTTCCGGGTTTTTCCATCTGCTCATGATTTGAGCACGAGGATTTCGTGAGATTTGTCAACAACTTATTGACACGTTTGTACATTGTAAATATTGTGTTTAACTGATTATTTCAGTTATGTTGTTCTTTTTACATTTTCTTACGCGGATTCTCTTCTTTTTCTACTTTCAGAATAAGAATGAGTTTACAAACTAGATGTTTGTATAGGCATATTAAGGCTTCGTGGGATTCCCACAAGACTTGTTTAGTATGCACTAATTGTTCCTGTGAACGTAAATTCTCTGTTTGTAGTGCGTAAGACGATGCGACGTGGCAGAAAGAAATCCGTCGCAGAACGTTTCTTGCAGAAAACGTACAGATGAATCTTCATCAGATGAGAAATTTCCGATGACGTTACACCAGACGTCAGATGATCTATTGCAGCATCAGTCATGACGGCATTGGTCAAGATCGTGCATAGGTTTTCTTTCATACAATGACAGAATGTTGATCATTTGCCATTGTGTGCAATGATTTTACTTTCCATATGACAATCTGTTTTTAAATTTAACTTTAATTTACGATCTTCTGCAATCGTAATATAGGTACTATTGACTTTCTCTTTTACAATAATAATTAGAGAATGCTAATTATTTTTATTATGGGCAAAACATGATTTTATGTACCGTATGATAATCTGGTCCGTGACCAGTTTTATTGTCGAATATGTTTTGCTCTTGTCTTTCATATCATCGAATACACGATGGTCGCAGATACAAGAGTGGAATAATACCCGGTGACTTTGAAGAACACAGATGACGCATTGCAGACATCAGTCACCGGGTATCAGGCAGGATGGCGACCGTACTTTTCAAAGTCGATCAACATCAGACCTTATGGCGACAACCGTCAGTCGGTCTTTGCCTGATGGCATTGGTCAAGGACATCGACCAATGCGAGACCAAATGGCATCCGCCATGCGGTCATTATCCGGTGATTACGGTGGTCATTTCATGACCAGTACGTCACCGGGTACCGGACCAGTCACCGGGGACCGGTCCGGACAACGACCGGTCACCGGGGACCGGTCCGGACAACGACCGGTCACCGGGGACCGGTCCGGTCACCGGTCAGACTTACCGGTCACCGGTCACCACTGACCGGTCCGGTCACCGGTCAGACCCACCGGTCACCGGGGACCGGTCCGGTCACCGGTCAAAACCACCGGTCACCGGTCAGACTCACCGGTCTCCGGTCACCGGGGACCGGTCCGGTCACCGGTCAAAACCACCTGTCACCGGTCAACATTGACCGGTCCGGTCACCGGTCACCGATCAACATTCGTCACAAACACCGGTCACCAGTCACCGGTCATACTGACCGGTCACCGTACACCGGTCAACATGCACTGATTATTAACCGGTCAACAGCTGCTGGTCACCGGTCAACGATCAGAAACAGACATTCTTCTTCTTCATCGGACTATTACACATCTTCGTCGTCGAATGCACATTCGTCGTCGACTATTTCCGATGATAGAGGTACACGCTCTTATTCATCGAGCAGTCCTCATTCACGTCATCGTTATGATCATCATCGATCATCACGGAAACGATACTCGAGGATACGTTATTACCGTCGTAGCCGTTCTAGCTCTCGCCATCGTAGCTGTTCTAGATCACGGCATTACAGGAATAAAGGTCGTAGACAAGCTTATTGAAGCATTGTCGTTCCGACTTTTATGACCGGTCACATTACTATTCTATTTCTGATTGTAATGTCGCCATACCCTATGCACCAGTTTCCATTATGATGTTAACACATGTTGCAGTGACTGATCCGATTTCACAGCTCTTCTATTCTGGTGTTCATCTCACCACAACGGCTGCACCGAGGGCATCTACTTCTATTCCTAGTCGGAACCCCCGGCTGCTATACCGTCTATGCGTGACACATGGTTCAAGATTCCTTTGGAATTATGTACCTGTCACTTCTGATAATTCACCGTCTATTTCCGGCTTTAATTATCAGTGTGTTGACTTTGCGGATTGTCATTATTCGATATCGGAGGATAATCCTATCATTCCTACCACTTTCTATGGACGAGAATGGCAACATCATTCACCGGGTATAGGGCATGATGGAGATCTTTCTATGCTAACTTCTTTACAAAGTTGATCAATATCAGACCATATGGTGACAACCGTCAGCCGGTTTATGCTCGATGGTATTGGTCAAGGACTACAGACGTCACGGAAAATAGTCATTAATATTGATTCCAACAGACTTGTTAATGATGCTTCTCGCATTGATACACGCCTTCCTATTGGTTCTACTGTCTTACCAGTATTTCAATCGTTGGAATCAGCTAATAGACATTCCAAACTAGGAGAACTGTGGAATGTGCCTTAGGATTTATCTGATCCTAACATAATGAACGGACTAGAAGCTACAAACCTGTCAGTTTGTTGGAAATGGTTTCCGGACAATATGTTATCACAGATTCCAATTCTTCCGGAGTTAATACCACATCTTCAATGGTGGCTAGACGAGTAGACTCTCTGACAGGAGTGCCCCTTCTTCCTCCGCAACCGTCTTTGTATCTTATGACGGACGCGATCAAGGATGGGTATGGTGTTCATATGTAACCACTCATTCTAACAGTTTCGGGGTTGTGGTCTCATCAGGAATCACATCTACATATCAACAATCTAGAAATGAGAACGGTCTTTCTAGCTGTATCTATTTTCCAGTCACATTTTCGAGACTCTTGTGTATGGTGTCAACAGACAACACATCTGTTGTGACTATTCTTTTGTGAAACATTTTATTTATACCCCAAAACACCGATGTGCGAACAACAACTCAAAAGCTGTGATACCAAACAACTCACAACACAAGCCACGCGTGCTTTTGATTAAATAACGTCTTTAATAATTACTCTAGTTAGCAATTGCAAACGAAGGCCATAGTGTAAATCAGATAACAATACAAATTCCCACATAGACGAACTGACCTCATCGGTTTGACGAAAGACTTCACATCTGGTATTACCGATAAGTTAGACGAAACGGGGATTAGATGAAACGACGATAAACCGACGTTTCAACTAGCACACATCGGTCGTTCTTTACTTCCAGACACAGAGGTGAACATTTTATCACTCTTTGTGTCTGGAAACCAGGAACTTTTTCATTCTTTGCAAGAAAATTCTCTATCGTCTTACACATACCAGGTCGTCTCAACGCCCTGATGGACGTTTTGTCTTGCAGTTCTTTCTGTCGAATTATTTTCCGTTGGATTTAATGGAATATAATTTGCGCATGCGCAGCATTATGTTTACAATGGCGTGGATGTGTATGCAAAGTTAATCGGAAAACGTTGTTTATCATCGAACGCTAATAGTAATCGTAATGCGATCGTAGATCGCAGTTTGATACTGAAAAACGTCAATAATGCATTTCACAGAAATCGATCCAGCAGGGTGTGCGATTGTTATACATTCGTCCACTTTACATAACTGTAAATATCTTGCCTTCTTGGTGAGTTGGTTCCATAATTACATGGAAACTAATTAATGAATCATGGGATTATGATTTTTCGACTTTTTTTGTAGTCTCCTGTACAATTATTTTCAGGAAACTTCTTCACAGGTCAATTTCATATCTCAGAGAGACATATTTATACTGATCCTAGCTATGAAACGTCAACATTATGTTTTTCGTTCAGTTATCTTCTTAATAGGTTTGGCTTGAGTTGTTGGGTTGCTTAATGAGCTTCCTATGAACCTTTGTTTCATCATGCTTATTAACAGTCCCAATATATATTTTAAGACTGTTTTTCGTCTAATTATGGTTTTTACCATTCGGATCTGTAATTTTGTTATGTTAGCCAGGATTCCTTGCTTATAATCAATTCCCCTTTATGGCTTATAACCCGTCAAAGTTCCAAATCTTTCTATATTTGTGGACATGAAGATGATAATGATATAATTCTTTACCCAGTCAGGACGTTAAAATTCTATCTTAAGAGTAAAGTCTATTCGAGGGTCTCGTAAGAGACTTTTCATTCCATTAAAAGGGGGGATGTGTCTGAAGCTTCGAATTATCGTTGGGTAGCCTCGACTATTAAGAAGGCGTTTTCATTACTCTTATCTAGGGATTTATCCCTTTTTAAGATTAGACCGCACGATTTAAGAACTCTTTCGGCTTCGTGGGCGTATATTAATAATGTTCCACTTTCTGAAGTGCTTCAAGCTGCTTTTTGGATGAATCCGACCACCTTTTCCTCATTCTATCTTCGTTCTCTTGATTGCCATCAGGACAATTTATATAGATTGGGTCCTCTTGTGGTTGCTTAATCAGTAGTTTCTTCCATGGCGTAATGTACTCGTTCTATCCAGAAACTACGTACAATATAGTACTAACGAAGATTGTATGAGGACATATTGCGAATATCTCTGGCTGAGAAACCTGATAATAGTTTTTTTTGCTGTGATGGGAAAATATACGAGAACCTCCCACCATAGCTACAAAATCAGCTAGGGATAGCAGGTAATTATTTATGATATTAAAACATTTTATTTTTAAATAAAATTCATTTTAATAATTAAATACTTACCTGCTATCGGTAAGTCCCCACTCCGAACCCCGCCCATCGTTTTATATTTTCATAATTAATTTGAAAAGTAAGATGAGTTACGGTCCTTGATTTCCGGTTAGGTTACATTGTACTATGCTTAACCTGATCTGTTTCAGTAGGAGAGGTGGCCGAATTCCGGCACTTGAAGATTTCTGGAGAAGCTAACCCACCTGGGAAGGTATAGCTAGGGATAGCAGGTAAGTATTTAATTATTAAAATGAATTTTATTTATAAAAAATTGTTTCAATACAAATCTATTTACATGCATTTACTCAACAGATTGCCATGAGACCTTACATGCACCTTCATGGCAAAGCGGAAGTTTGTAAACTAGCCAAATGTCTTGTTGTAATGATCCACTATTTAATTAGATTTTTACTGCATTCTGCTTGTTTCTTTTCTCAGCAAATAGTGAACATATGTCAATACATAGATTGGAAATCTAGATAGGAATTCGCTTCAGCTCAGAGTTGTGTCTTTCATTAGGATGTTCCGCTTCAAGAATATTCTGATTTTTATAATTGAAACATGTCTTAAAAGTGAATAAAGGAATAAAGAATAAATAACAATATAACAGTGTTTGACCATCTCTTCGATCGAACATGTTTGAACAATCTTTTATTGATAATGATTTGATCTTATTTGAACTGATAAGATCTTTAAAAAAATATATTATCTTTTTCTCTTTTTTCAGTAAACGGCATTTACTACAAGAAATAATTGCGAAATCCGGCGTTATGACCACGGACACAACATATTTCTTTTTCTTTTTATATTCTGTCTTTGTGACATAAATTTATACTTATATATTTTCTTCCTAATAAACAACGCATCTTCGAACGTGTTATTATGAGTTCACTATTAATTTTGTAGACAACTGTGAACACAAAAATATCTCCAATGACATGATTGTGTGACAATGAGGTCTTATTGAACAATATTTTCATTATTATGATATGCAACAAAATCTTAATAATGCGTATGGAATCTCCTACCAAATATTGTTTTTGGGCAATCGTTTAGATATAAAATAACCCATTTATGCCTAGCGTCTAGAAAAAAGGCTCTGGCAAACAGCGTAGACCCAGATGAGACGCCGCATTATGCGGCGTCTCATCTGGGTCTGCGCTGTTTGCTTAAATGAATTTATGTAAGAAATATTCTAAATATAGAAATAAATATACTAGACATCCCTAATTTTGGAAATAAATTGATCCAATTTAGAAGGATGGGAGAGTCCACAAGGCTTAAATTGGTTAAGACAAAGCCCTATCACTAAAATAGTGTGAAATGTGTTTTGTAAAAAACAGTTTTGATATACTCCAACTTATTACCTTGCTCGATAATGGCAAGCACATGATGTGGGTGATACATGTACAAAGAGTTCTTTTTGTCCATTTGCTTGCCAATTGACTTACCAACCACAAATCGAAAAT
>NC_068370.1:7398486-7433486 GCF_020536995.1 Dreissena polymorpha | reverse complement strand
TACTACTACTTCTACTACTACTACTACTACTACTACTACTACTACTACTACTACTACTACTACTTCTACTACTACTACTACTACTTCTACTACTACTACTACTACTTCTACTACTACTACTACCACTGCTGCTACTACTACTACTACCAATAATATTAATAATAATAACAATAATGTTACTGCTGCTGCTTCTGCTGCTGCTACTTCCGCTACTGCTGCTACTGCTGCTGCTGCTTCTGCTTCTTCTGCAGCTAATACTACTACTACAACAACTAGTACTACTGCTACTGCTGGTGGTGTTGGTAATGCTACTACACTGCTACTGCTACTATTACTACTCCTGATACTGTTACTACTACAACTTATACTACCACTACCACCAGTCTCACTACCACTACTACCAGTCTCACTACCACTACCGCTACTACTACTACTACTACTACTACTACTACTACTACTACTACTACTACTACTACTACTACTACTACTACTACTTCTACTACTAAAACTACTACTACTACTACTACTACTACTACTACTACTACTTCTACTACCACCACTACTTCTACTACTACTACTACTACTACTACTACTACTACTACTACTACTACTACTACTACTACTACTACTACTACTACTACTACTACTACTACTACTACTTCTACTACTACTGCTACTACTACTGCTGCTACTACTACTACTACTACTGCAGCTACTTCTGCTACTACTGCTACTCTACTGCTGCTACTGCTGTTACTCCTGCTACTGCTGCTACTGCTACTACTGCTGTTACTGCTGCTACTGCTGTTGCTGCTACTCCTGCTGCTTCTCCTGCCGCTGCTGCTACTGATGCTGCTGCTACTGCTTCTACTGCAGCTACTACAACTACTATAACTACTATACTGTTACTACTGCTACTGCTGCTACTGCTGCTACTGCTAATGTTGCTGCTGCTGCTGTAATTGCTGCTACTAGATGCCGCTAGTTTTACTTAAGCTCAAAAAGTTACTATAACACCTTGCTTGCAGATGAAAAAAGTGCTCCCACACCGGTCGACACACGACATTCTCTCGACGCTCTCTCGACGCGCGACAAATCAGTCGACAGTCAATCTTGTCTTGTCGCGCGTCGAATTGAGCGTCGAGAGAATGTCGCGAGGATGTCGCGAGAATGTCGTGTGTCGACCTTCGAGCGCGACACTCGACATTCTCGCCACCTTCTCTCGACGCACGACAAATCAGTCGACAGTCAAGATTTTCTGCGATTTTTTTTTTAAAACCCAGCGCGATATGCGACACTCAAATATTGAATGTCGACTGATTTGTCGCGCGTCGAGAGAATGTCGCTTGTCGACCTAGGGGTTTTTAGGTCGACAAGCGACAAATGCACAATATTGGCTCGATATATCGTATTGAGCGTCGAGAGAATGTCGTGCGTCGAGAGAATGTCTTGTGATTTTTAGGTCGACGGGCGACATTCTCGCGATATATCATATTGACTGTCGACTGATTTGTCGTGCGTCGAGAGAATGTCGAGTGTCGCGCTCGAAGGTCGACACACGACATTCTCGCGACATTCTCTCGACGCACAATACGACGCGCGACAAATCAGTCGACAGTCAAGATTTTCTGCGATTTTTTTCTCTAAAACCCAGCGCGATAAGCGACACTCAAATATTGACAGTCGACTGATTTGTCGCGCGTCGAGAGAGCGTCGAGAGAATGTCGCTTGAATGTCGTGTGTCGACCTTGAAGGTCGACACGCGACACTCAACTTGGCCCTATCCGGATTCCGTAGCTTAGGATGTTGGCAGACGAAATAGATTAGATAATTAACATCGAATTTTATAATTCTTACAGTTTTTCACTTTTTTTAAAGAGTTTCTTCTGAGTATTTTTCTAGCACCATTGTTAGTGCATTTTTCTGCAACCACTTTTATTTAAAAAAAAATCTTAGAAAATAAAACAAATATCATTCGTAAAACAATGTTATTATTGGCAAAAGTGTTTTACTATAAAGAGGGGGTAATCACGTGACAGTCAAGATGGCGACGTCTATGCCGAGGCAGATTTAGCGCCGTGCATACCATGACATTATTCCAATAAATATGTTCCTAACATTTGTTCACTATTTATTTGCTATTTTTTATGTGTTCATTTAGTTATGTGTTTTACAAAGTTAATCTCGCCGTATTTGATATTAATATTCTTCTTCAATGTATGCATTAATGTGGTGCGTTACAAATAGTTTTAACAGTTAAATAAGTGTCTTGTTTCTTGCAGAAGATTGTCGAGTGCTGTAATATTGTTAAACTTGGTAACGGCAAACATTTTTACCTTGCGATTTTGGGCAGCAAGAGAGGAGTCAAATTACACTATTTTGATATTAATCTGCATATTATTTTGCATATTATTTGAAATTATTTAAGAATTTGAATAAGGATTATAAACTGCAGAACGTGTGCTACAAATATAGCGTGTATGTTATATTTTGCATATATATAACAACAGCAACAACACAACAACAACAACAACAACAACGACGAATTGTACCTTTCTGATTAAATGAAAATTAAGCGATCGAAACAGTATAATAAACAAAACAAGAAAAACAAAGATATAACGTTGCTCTTACCTTCCAAATAAAAGGGTCGTTTAGTCTTGTAGATAGTAATGCTGTTATGATAAGGTTAATTAAAGCAATAGCATAAATAAACGTCTAGCCAATCAGAAATAACACTAACATCCGGACATTTACGTGCTCGCAAAATTTCAATCTCCCTTGATAAATATTTTTGATTTTCCGATTGATATAGGATGATTTACAATATCTCTTTACGTCTTGTTTCATTTATGTGTACTTATTCTGAAAAAAGGCTTTTTGATAGCCTTTTAGATTTTCATTCAATCAACTGTTCCTTTAACATTTACTTCAGCGGAAACTTCCCGGTATCTTGCCAATGAACTTACAACGCCGTCGGCGCTCTCGTTGTAAAAAGTTGTCCGAACGCTAATCTGGGTGGAGAGCAAACACACACAATCGATCGTGAATTGATGAAGTTATTTTGGCATTATGTAAATCGAAAGCATCTTTTTTAACCAAGCTATATATTCACAAAACATAAAAAAAACGTGTTCCAAAAAAATTGCATTATCTGGACTTCGTTATACAGAACAAAGAATACATGTCATTTTTTAATGATATCCAATCACATATATTCAATATGTAATAATATCAAATCACACATATGCAATACATGCAATAACACAGTTTAAAGTACAAATTCTTTTAAAGACTATGATAATTATATTGACAAAAATATACGGCAGTGCTGGGTTGGGCGTGTTTTATCTTTATACGGGCATTGTCGATTAAAGGCGTACGACCCGGTTCTACCTCATATTATCGTTTATTTGTGTCTTGTTTTGTGAAAACTGGACTTAATGCATGTGCGTAAAGTGTCGTCCCAAATAAGCCTGTGCAATCCGCACAGGCTAATCAGGCACTACAGTTTCCGCTTTTATGGTATTTTTAGTTTTAAGGAAGTCCATCCTTACCGAAAATGAAGTTAAGGTGGAAAGTGTCATCCCTGATTAGCTTGTGCGGACTGCACAGGCTAATCTGGGACGACGCTTTACGCACATGCAGTATGCCCAGTTTCTCAGAAAACGACTCATTTAATATCATCCCATTGTGTTCCTTAATTTTATGTATTAAAGTACCAGCTTTCCGTGCTTTTATTTTTATATCATTTGATAGCGCAATTTCTAACGTATATCCGCAGAACTTTCATAAATACACGGTTGAAACGGAAAAAAAATCCGATAGATTATCGATTCTTTTTCACTTGTGCTCATAGAAAATACACATTTTCTGTATGATGTAACGTTTCAAACGTGGAGTAAGAATAGAAACAATAAAATTAATAATGACGTTGAAGCGTAATTATCACTCCAAACATGTTTAGAAACTTTACAATCCGATGACTACTATACAAAAACAACACAATGCTAATAATGATAGCATATGTTCAAAAAACAAATATATTAAGGTTATGCTCAATATCTGAAAAGCAAATATTGAATATAAATGTTTCATCACTATAAAGTGTTTATTTACTTTTTTATAAATAATACTTATTGCTTGCTCGACTATTCTGAAAACGGAATAATATCACATCATTTCATATTAACATATCACACAATTTATCCCTAATATGAGACACAGTAAAACAATCAAAGGGAACATTCAGGCAAATTTTATTTGAAAGCGGTTTAATCTACTCTGAAGTACGGGTGTGCACCAAACAGCACTGAATAAAATAACTTAGTTTAAAGGGGCCTTTTCACGTTTTGGTAAATTGACAAACTTTCGCAAATTATCGTTGTAGTTATGATATTTGTGAGGAAACTGTAATGTTGAACATTTACCATTAATTATTAAGAGTGAAACATGAGAAACTCGTATCGCTGACACTTTTAATTGTGTTCTCCGGCAAACAACCAATATCGACAAAGTTTTGAATCCATATTTCCGGCTAACGCAGTGGTTGGCACACTCACTTCGCACATAGGCGAACCGGGTTAATCCTCGTTTCCGGCAGCATGTGAGTTGGATTGGTGCTCACCATGCGGGACAGATGGGGTTTTATGAAGAAATAAAAATCTGGAACGTATGATTTAAAATTTGACCAACTTTAATGATCCTAGTAAGATAATTAGGTAGGAGTGGTGTTATACGATAAGGGTCATCACATAATGCCATCCAAAGCGCGGATGGACGGAACTAATACATTTTGAAACACACACACACGCGCGCGCACAAACACACACATAGATGATACCTTTATTGAGATTTTAATCTAAAAAATTATTACTGCAATAATAATAGCACAAACAAATTACAACTGTGACGACTTTTAACGTACAAAGGCGTTGTTCAGAGCCCCAGACATGTTTGACGCCATTCTTTCATGTGATGACGTCATGACGCGATACGTTTCAGCAGGCCTCATGCACAAACTGGTTGTCTTGGAAACGGGATATGGTAATACGGAGCGCATGATGTTGGAGACATTGTTGGCGAGATCTGTCTGGTAGTTAGCTGGTTTAACGTAATGTGCTGTTGAGTGTTGTTGTATGGACTTGATGTTCCAGTCTGCATCAAAGGATATTAAATATAACCGCTGTTCTGCGGCAAAGGCATGCCTGGAAAGTTGTACATGGGTACGTACGGATGTATTGGTGATGGTACCGGCGTCACGTGCATCATGTTTGACTGAGTCGAGTTGTTCATGTTCTCCACTCGCCTGCGCCACCTGTTCCAATGTACAGCAACTTTCCAAGCACGCTTTCGTCACAGAACAGCGCTTACATGCATAAGCCTTGGATGCAGACGGTAACATCAAATCCGAACAACAACATGGTACAACATGTTACTTTCAACCAACTGCCTTACAGACAGTTGACTTCAACAGCGTCTCTGACACCATTCGCTCCGTATTACCACACCCCGTCTTCCATGACAACTAGTTGGTGTCCCACCCCAGCTGCAACGCATCAAATGATGACGTCAACTCACGGCTTAATGGCGTCCAATACGTACAAACAGTTACCACAGATGGTATCTGGACCTCATTTACATTCTTTTGTTTGTTAAGGTTTTCCATACCTTTGTTTTAGCTTGTGCTATAATGATTGTGATTGTACCTTTGCGTACATTTGATATCGCATTCATAAATGTTACAAATGTCGTAAATAAATTATTTTACTTGATGCATCTGCGTTCGTCGTTTATAAAAAATATATAACAGATTGTATTTAAGAAGAAATAAGTTTGTTATAGGTTAAACACTACCAGTCCCATTATGCCTATTTCCAACTCACATATTGCGTCTCACACCATCTCTTTCATTGATAATTTTCGTTAACCAGTCATGTGAAAATATTTAATTTTGTGAAAATGGTGGTTTACTGCGATAATTGTCTAAAATTGTGTTGTGCAAAATGTAGTAATCTGCAGGATCCGTTGTTTAAGAAACATGTGATGTTTGGCAGGAGAGTAAGTGGCCAGTGTGAAAGGAAGTTCAGGATTTCTTTCAGATATGTGACCTTTATGAAGACACACGTCTAAAATGTTTTGTGATGACCACAGTCAGCTCTGTTGCAATAAATTTTGCTAAATCACAATTAACTCAACCATTTAATTGATTTTAAAAGTGTTTGTTTTCATAAATAGACCATTCAGCATCAGTCATATCAATTATTTTATTAGCGAAAGACAGTATATGCGAATAAAAATTCAAGGATGACAATAAACGATAGTATTTGTATGTCTACAAAAAATCGACAACGGTATTTAAATAAAAACTTTTAATATCTCATTACCTGACAACGTACATTTTAAAAACAACACACACATAATGACAAACGTTCAAACATACTTTCGCATTGTGGTCATTTAAATCACATTAAACATTTGAATATCATTTCCCTTTCAGACCATGTGCAAACTTAACACTGATATCCGAGTAAGTCAAAGAATCACCACCAAACCTGCAAAAACTATAAAAAAAGATGACAAATATTCTGGAAACACTACAGAAACTTGAGAATAATTGGAACACTGATATGTTGACTTTGCAGGCTTCATACAACAATTACAGAAACTACGTGACAAACGCCAGAACATAAATATAATTCTAGACAATTTAATTAAACACTATGAAAGAGCAAGATGATAAGTTGGCCAATCTGAAAGCATCTCTCACGACTGATGTAAAAAAATGCAGCAAGCTTAAAATATAATTAAAACGACCGAGTAGCGCAATACATGAAATTGTTGATAAGCGCAAAGAAGACCTCACATTTATTGCAAGTAAGAAATGTCTGGAAAAAGTTGAGCAGTCTTAATGTTATCTGAAGGAGAACTATGTTCAGGTAGAACAATTACTGACATTCCAGCCCTATCGAAATGTTTAACAGTGCTTGTCTAAATTGTCATGTTTGGGGAGGATTATGGTATTTACTAAGGCCGGCATCTGCAAGTTACAACAGACGATGTAAACACTACTGTGCCTCTGCAACTTCACCCAGACGATGTAAACACTACTGTGCCTCTGCAAGTTAGCCCCGACGATGTAAACACTGCTTTGCCTCTGCAACTTAACCAAGACGATATAAACATTGCTTTGCCTCTGCAGGTTACAACAGACGATGTAAACACTGCTGTGCCTCTGCGTAGATGTGTAGATGATACTTAAGCAAGGAATATTTGTTCTGACCATTTTGTTTACTGCAGTATGGCCATTTGTCTCTGTGTACACTGTAGAATAGATAGTGGATTTGTCTGTGTCAAAACATGTGTCATGACGGGCATCAGTTTCTGTGACACATTTCTTGTCTTATTTATATTATAAGCATTTAATAATGCATGTCAGAACATTTATTATCATCTGTATAGAAATACATGATATTTGGTTTTTAGTGTAAACAATATGTTTTTTAATTGATAATCCAATTTTGCATCTCGGAAGAAATACTTTTTATGTATTGCATGTTGGATTTTCATCAACATTTTGTAGTATTACATGTACACATGTACTTAATTTCACAAATCGCAATACTATTACTCAAATGTTTTTTTTCAAACTTTATGTACCAATTGTATACAGTAAATCATGATTAAAATGTATTTTCTAATATATATCTTGTTCAGTTCTTTAATACTCCCTTTAATACGAATCAGTTACTTACTTTGATTTGTAACACAGAAATTGTTCGAAAGTTTCACTTTGATATCTCATCAAAAGTGTGATTTGGTGTAATTAAGGACAATGTTGAAGAGGCCAGTTAATAAGAACGGTCACATTTATACACAAACAGGGACATTATGTATATTATGCTTAAGGCAGACATTCTCAGTTTAATTCACAATGACGTCGTCACTGGTCACTACGTTTTCCGACGACATAGTACAACGTTGTCACTGGTCATTACGTTTTCTGACGATATAGTACAGCGTTGTCATTGGTCATCACGTTTTCTGACGACATAGGACAACGTTGTCACTGGTCACAACGTACTCTAACGACATATTACAACGTTGTCACTGGTCACAACGTACTCTGACGACATTATACAACGTTGTCAATGGTCAAAACGTACTCTGACGACAAAGTACAGCGATGTCCAAGGTCACAACATACTTTGATGACATAGTACAACGTTGTCACTGATCACAACGTACTCTGATGACATAGTATGGGAATTGATGAAACTATCAGATGGACCGAAGAACTGAAATATTATTTATTTTTCAATATTTTATGCACTTTAGTTGAGTCTTAATTGGTATTTATAAGCATGTATAGACAGTGTTCCTCACCAAAATCAATGAAATATTACTTGTTATTCATTTATGTAATGGTACACAATAATTTCGTGCTTTAATATTTGAGAAAACATTAGAAACGAAAACTTGTAAGCTGAAATGTTCAATATGGTTACGGAAATTACCGATCACTGGCCACAACGTTCTCTGACGACATAGTACAACATTGTCACTGGTCACAACGTTCTCTGACACATAGTGCAACGTTGTCACTGGTCACAACGTTCTCTGACGACATAGTACAACGTTTTCACTGGTCACAACGTTCTCTGACGACATAGTACAACGTTGTCACTGGTCACAACGTACTCTGACGACATAGTACAACGTTGTCACTGGTCGCAACGTACTCTGACACATAGTTCAACGTTGTCACTGGTCACAACGTTCTCTGGCGACATAGTACAACGTTGTCACTGGTCACAACGTACTCTGACGACATTGCACAACGTTGTCACTTGTCACACCGTACTCTGACGACATAGTACAACGTTGTCACTGGTGACAACGTTCTCTGGCGACATAGTACAACGTTGTCACTGGTCACAACGTACTTTGACGACATAGTACAACGTTGTCACTGGTCACAACGTACTCTTGCGACATAGTACAACGTTTTCACTGGTTACAACGTTCTGTGGCGACTGTCGCCAGCAGGGGTTCTTGTGGACCAAAAAGTGTTGCAGTCATGTTCCGGACCTACTCGTTGGTCTTGTGCTCCGTGTAGGAGATGCGGAGCAGTCTTCGGAGACATTAACCGATATGTTGAAATATATGCTCCGCATCTCCTGGCTACATATTACAATGGTTGAAGGTTGTTACTGGTCTCAAAGTTGTCACAGAACGTTGTGACAAGTGACGACGTTCAAACCTTGTAATATGACGTCAGAAAACGTTGTGACCAATGACGACCTTGAAACGTTGCAATATGTCGTAAGTAAAAGGTTTGGCTAGTTACGACGTTGAAACGTTAAACCATGAATTCAGAAAACGACCAGTGGCGACATTAAAACGTTGTACTATGTCGTCAGAAAATGTTGTGGCCAGTGACGACGTTGAAACGTTGTAATGTGACGTCAGAAAGCATTGTGACCAGTGAATACGTTCAATCATTGTACTATTTTCTATGTCATAAAAAGACGTTGTCGTTGTTACTGATGACATCGTAGAGCATTTGAACGTTGTAACCAGCCACGAAATCTTATGATATAAGTCAGTGTTTACGTCTTCGTCTTCTTATTACACATGACAGCGTTTAAACGTCGTCACTTATCATAACATCTTCGAATGGCACACTAGATCAATTGAGCGACGAAGTACAGCGTTAAACATTCTTACGGATCACAGCGTCTTCGAATGATACAGTACAGCGTTTTAACGTCGTCCCACGTCACATCGTTTTCTGACGACACACTACAGTTTTTGAAGAATGTGATTAATTTCAACCTTGAATAGCAGAGAACAGCATTTGAAGGTCGTCACATGTAAAGTCTTCTAATGACACAGTAAGCGTTCAAAGGTGGTCACTTGTCGCAACGTCTTCTGCTAGAGCAATGATACATTTAAACGTTTGAAAGTCTAACTAGTAACACCGTCTTCTGGTGACATAGTGTTTGAACGTTCAGATTTGAACTTTGTCACTTGTCACACTGTCACAACGTCTTCTAATGACACACTACAGCGCTTGAACGTTGTCAACTGTCACACAGGATTATTATGGCACAGTATAGCGTTTGGACATTGTGACATGTCATAACGTCTTCAAATGACACAGTAAAGCGATTGCACGCCATTGTTTTATAATTACACATTATAGCGTTTGAAAGTTGTCACTTGTCAAAACGCCTTCTAAGTAAAGCGTAAAAGCGTCATAGTTCAGCTTTCAATCATTTAGACTTAATTCACAACATGATTTTATGGCGCAGTACAGTTTTTCACTAGTTACAATATCTTCTTATGACAAAGTTCAAAATTTGAATGTTGTCACATGTCACAACGTTTCTAAAGACATTGCAAAGTGTTGTTACGCCGTCATTAATCAGAACTGCTTCTAATGTAAGTGTAGCGATTGAACGTCGTCACTTGTCACAGTTTGTTCTAGCACTACAGTTTAGCATTTGAACTTTGTCACCTGCCACAGTGTCTTCTTAATACAAAGTGCAGCGTTCAAACGTTGTCACTAATCACTTCTTCTAGTGACACAGTATAGCGTTGTCACATGACACAACGTCTTCTGATGACACATTACAGCGTGTGAACGTTTTCACCTGTCACTACGTCTTCAAATGACAAAGTTTATCGTTTGAACATAGTTGGCAATCCCAAAAAATCGTTTTATTGCAGAGTGTATCCTTAAAACGTTATCACTAGTTACATCGTCTTCTAATGGCAGATTACTGCGTTTGAATGTCATCACAAGTCACAGAGTCTTCTAATGACACAGTATAGTTTTTAAACCTTGTCAACAGTAACAACGGTTCCTAATGATACAGTATATCGTCTTCACGTCCTCACTAGTCCTCACTAGTCACAACTTATTCTTATGAGACAGAACATCAATTACAACTCTTCACTAGTAACAACGTCTTTTGATTACACAGTACAGCGTTTGAACGTCGTCACTAGACCCAACGTCCTCTGATAATACAGGACAGCGTTTGCACGTCGTCATGAACACGTCACAACGTATTTAAACGACACAGTATAGTTGTTAAACATTGAAACCACTCACAACATTTTCTAACTATACAGTTTATCGTAAGAACTTAAGCACCCGTCGCAACGTATTCTATTGACACAGTATATCGTTTATTGTCGTCACTAGACACAGCGTCTTCTAATAATACAGCACATAAATTTAACGTTTTCACTAGACTCAATATCATCTAATAATACAGTTAAGGGTTTGAACATCTTCATAGGTCACAACATCTTCTAATAACACAGTACAGCGTTTGAACGTTTTCACTATTCAGAACGTATTTGAATGACACGGTATAGTTTTAAACATTGTCAGCAGTCACAACATTTTCGTATGACACGGAACAATGACTGAACATCATTATTTATAACATAGTCTTCTTATGACAAAGTTTACACAACTAAAAAAACAATTTACCGACATTGTTACATGTATAAACTAACCCGAAATATACAATTTAGTCGATTTGAAATAGTGAAATTACAAGAGGGTTTGCGAGAGTAGCAATTTATAATATTTAGATGCAGGTATTTTAAAACTCCACATTACGTTCTCGTCCAATCACTAGTCACAAAAGTGAAATTTAAAATACATATATATATATATGTGATATCTTATCCGTGAGCAGCGAAGGACAGATGATAATCATAGCCTAACATGTAACGATAAGATATAAAGGATAACAAACATTTAACATGACTATCGGACAAGATTGTCATGTTTCAAACTTAATACGAATACAATATTTTATAAACTTTGTTTACTTTGGATTATTTTACGGCGGTGATAAAACTTTCCACACAAACTTCGAGGTGTAAAACTAGACATTTTGAAAAGGACGGTTGTTGTTGTTTTTGTTGTTGTTGTTTTAAAAAATAAATAAATTAGGAACACAATATTTCCGCATTGACTTAAAATACGGTAATACAACCCGACAAACTCGGATTGATCATGGCTTTAACTGAAGCGGACATCTACAATGTGTTCAAAGCGATTCTGGATGATGACGTCGGAATAATCAAGGATGCCATCAGAAAGGGGTTTACTGCCGTTACAAAGAGTCTTATCACGTCAGACATGGCTTTAAACTTTGCTTGTCTTAACAGCAAACTAACGATGCTAGATTTATTGCAACCAACGTTGAAAGACGGTGACGTAGATACCACCAATATCGAAAAGGACGATTCAATATGTGGAACCGCCTTACATATGTCTATGGACGGACAGGTTAATCCAGAAGTTGTTAAAAAGCTTCTTCAATTTGTCGCAAATCCTAACGCCCTTGATGCCAAAGGTTGTCCCGTGATTCATGAGCTGATATACAGAGCTTGGGAGGAGTTGTATGCAGAGTTTGATAACCATTTGGGCGACAACATGGATGTTTCAAATAAAGAAGAGTTGAATGGTAATATTGAATTCGAATATCAGTCAGACGGGATGAAAAACAGCGATCAGTGTGGTGATAGTATTGCAGTTAAAAATGACGTTCATGATGCTATTAATGAAAATGACGTTGATGATACTACTTTTTATGCCACAGAGATATCCAATAACAGCAGTGGCAACTTAAGCGACGAGCAGACAACCAGAAGTGAAGAGATACTATATCAGAGAGTCAATGATGGCACTGGGGTTGATAATGGTGATGGGGTTTCGTGTGGTGTTGGAAACCAAACGTTCCGTTCTGATGCTTCTCGGATTTTGGAAAAGGTTCGACTATTATGCGACTACGGTGCTGACATGAATATACAACATGCTGAAACACAACTTACGCCTCTTCCTTTTTGGTTTCAAAACTTCCACTGGATGACTAAGCGATATAATATAAAACAGTCCATTCCAGAATGGTGTTTGGTATTCTTAAAAACATTGTTGGACTATGGGGCATCAATAAACACTGTAGACGCAAGAAACGAAACTCCCGTTGCGTATTTAACACAAAGGCATTACAAACCTGAATGTACGTCATATATGAATTCTTTGAGACATTTTGTCGGAGTATTATTCAAGAAATTCAAACTGTTCAACCACCAAGACATCCATGGAAGAGTCATTTTGCATGAAGCTGTTGAACACTGCAATATTGTGGTAGTCAAAGAATTAGTCCACTTTTACAAAGATGTTAACATGAGGGACCGGTTTGGTTTGGCACCTTTGCATTTGTGCACTCACACATTGACAACTGACGAAACCCCGTTCGTCATTGAGATGATTGCAACACTAGTTAAACATGGTGCCGATGTAAATGTTCAAGACGATTTCGGGGCCGTTCCTCTACACCATGCTGTGAATTTCAACAACCATGCTGCAATAGAATGTTTGTTGAGGAACGGTGCATTAAAGACAAACGCAGCAGAACTGCAAAGGATTAAGCTGAAATACAAGGCGATAGTGTGACATTAATGGTGTTCTTTGAAAAGTCGCGGATTCGAAGAACCTGAACATGTGGCCGGTTATGATATTGAGGAATGGCTTGTAAAATACCCTATATGTAGGCATAATAGAACATTTATTCTGCAGGATTCAATTTCCGTACTTGAGCCAAATGCATCACAAATATACTTGGCAGAGGAAGATTCGCGATCAATGAGAAAGGAAATGTTTGAATTTGCTTTGCGACTTGCTGAAGTGATGAAACTGCAGAATCCATTATTTGAATCGCATGTCATGTTTGGCGGCAGCGTTGCAGAAGGGACGAAAGTAGGAAACTGTGATGAGTTTGATATTGTGTTTGATTTGGTAAGAATGCGAGAAATCGTTAAAATGTCTGATGTTAATGCCGCAAATATGGTAGGATTTGTCAACTTGAAAGCAAGACATGCAGATGAATTTGAAAAGAACTGTGTTGCCCACTTGCTTGACGAAAATGGGTTTTTGAAACGATCAGATGTAAGCAATCAGTTTCACAAATACATTCAAAACGCCTTGAACGACGCGACAACATGGAAAGGCACACGATTCTTTACATTTAGGAGCCACACGAATCAACGAGGTGAATGCTTTAACATTGGTCAATTAGAATTGGTTTGGTATGGATCTTATTTGAAGAGGATGGATGTAAGTGTCGATATCGCCCCGATTATCAGATTCAGAGACTGGATTCCAAGGAACTGGACATACAAGAACAGATTAGTAAGCGAAACCACAGCTAAATCCATCGGATGCTACTTAATGATGAAAGATGTTAAACGCTTTATTGATGAGAATGATGAAAAGGTTCCATGGAAAAGGGAAAACTTACTGTTTAAAGTTTCCATTTCACAGGTTGAGCATGCGACTATGAGATTTGCTCCGAGATGTGCAAAGAACGGATATAGAATTGCAAAGAGCATTCAACTGCTGTGTCCACATTTGCTGTTTGATTTCGAACAAAGTCTGAAATTGTCAACGGAAAAGGTACGAACGTATTGTATTTTGCCAACTATTCGTGCGTTCGACGATTTCATTATTTATTGTACCGATATTTGTGTCACGGTACCGAACTTAAGCGGGATCGGTGGAAGGATGTGAGGCGGCCCAGTCGGGAGAGCGCTCGCCCTGTAAACGAGGTGCCCCGGTTCGAGTCCCGGACTGGCTGCACACTTTTCCCCACCCGGCGACAATCTTTACATTTGCATATATTGCTAGCAACCCACTTAAACAGTCAACAATGTTGACATTAGTAAAGGAGTGAAATAAAGTGTTGTAAAAAATATCTTCTATTGTAGTTGAATAAGGTAACTTAGCCTTTCTATTGAGCTAGCTATTAAGCGACGCGGTTAGAGTTTCTGGTTAAAACTCGGAAGACCTGGATTCGATACACGGTTAGAGCTCAGGGATTTTCACTTTACTATTATATAAACAATCCATATTCTACTCACGATAATGGAGTTTATGCTACTGCATTGTGACAATGATGTTTTGTAGACTCGAGAAATGTGTCAATATAAATTATTGTTAAAATCATTATTATTGGGGACAACACCAAGTGAAACCCTTGCAATATCCAAATTGGACTCATTCCTTATAGTCTCCAAATCTTTGGTTGCACGAGGAGTATATAGAACGAGTTATAAGTAGGTATTAGAGGATGACCTCATTTATTTCAATTTCATTTGCCATCTGCATCCGCTTAAAATTTGGGACGGTTAAAATTTGTGATGTGGTAAAGGGTTACAGTATTTTGCAACTGATGGAGATAAAAGTAATTTTTAATGTGTGCGAAATTGTGTTATCTCTGTAGAATATTACCCACATACCAGCATAGTATATATATATATAGCTACATGAATTTCATATATTAGTTTTGCATGTTATATACAATGCATTTCATGAACAGCTTCTTGATTGGTACGGTACATAAATGTACTTGTCTACATATATTATTGTACATTTCCAATTTTCAAGGATTGTACAAAATAAACAACTTTTTTAGTTTTACATACAAACTAAATTAAGTTTGAATATAATAATGTTTAGCATGTATCAATAAAATGTTGCACATACGAAAAGAAATTACAAATGCTGAATTACATTGTTATATAAACTGATAATGCAGATTTTACACAATACTTGTGAAATAAAGAATATTTATATTATGCGTTATGATGTGTTATAATATTATGGGAGACATAGTATATATTATAACAAACAGACCAGATACATAATTTCTCATCTGCTTTAATTGTATTTTGTATATTTCAAACCTATGTTTTATCCTTTTACAAATCCATGCTTTGTAGGGCTTCTAATTTTCAATAAAAGATATACTGTTTAATCTCTAGTCACACTATGTTTATATCATTCATTTTTGGATTTGTATTATTTCCTGACATGCAATATGAATAGGTATTACCAGGAGATTTCAATTAAAGCAGATTGCTGCTTTTTGATGCAAGCATTTTGCAATTGTGTCATTTTTGCCCCCCTCCAAATGATCTTCCTTGCATCATTTTGACGCAAATGTTACTGGCGCCATCTGATCTATATTTCCTTAGTTAGATTAGACAAGTGCATGAACAGTTTTCCAGTCAATATTAAGGGGTGTTGCGGCAGTTTATTTAACCGAGGATATATTTATAGCAACACCGATGATGCTATTATCACAACTCAATATATTTGTATCAGTATCATATCATCAAAAATGACCGAGTTGGTTCTTAATACCATTGTCAGTTTCAGAAAAACTTTTTTTTCTTTCTTTAATTTCATTCTTGTTTTATACTGGAGCTCTTTAGTCCTGTTGTTTACATTTATCAATTTAAAGCATTTAATCACAAACTTCAAAACATGCCGAAATCTGTGAACAAGTACATGTAAGTTATTAATAATCAAGGTCGGGTTTGATACTGTATGGTCTTATGTTTGTGATTAAATATTGTTTTTGTATTAAAGTCTTTTGGTAAGTTGTTGTGATCCCAGCTAAGATTGTAAACAATTTCTCATGTTTATGCATATTTCAAACAATCTATGTACCGGTACTTGGGTTTTACCTTATTGCTGTATTTTATGAAATTTGACGTAGACGGTATGGATGGTTAAAACAAAAAATCTAAATTAAAAGTGCGGTGACCCCCTTTTTTATTTATGTTTTATGATGACAATACGTAGATGAACATATTTGAGCACTTTCGCATAATTCTATTAGATATAAAAAAAAATATAATTCCATGTATGTGGTTACAATAGTAAAAAAATGACGGTTTTTTGGGGGACATAAAAATTTAAAAAATAATAATTTTTCAAAATTTAACTTGTGTACTCCATTTTATTGGTAGTGTGTAGTTTAATAAAATGGTATATGATGTATCTTAGCTTATATAATATCTACATGTTGTCAATTTCATAGGTTTGTATTTATTTTTACGCAATTAGAGATTTTTCAGTTTTATTGAAAAAGTACATGTTATATAATGGTGAATAAAAGTAAAACAAGGCCGGTGACCCTATGTTTTTATTTCATTTTTCATATAGTATTTGTAAATATATATATATATATCTTAAAATAAAAATTTTGACAAAATCTATTAGATGGAAAAAATTCAGCAAAACTGCAGCAACACCCCTTAAAGATTTCTGAGTTTCATTTTTGTATGGCAAACTGAAATGTCACAGTTTTTTATTAATAGTTTATAAGAATATTTCTCTTCTTAAGGGCTTATTACTATTGTCTAATGTAAGTATGTTATATATCTCATTGGAATTTTTGTGGTCAAAATATTCTCTGCAAACATTTTACCAGTATTAAATATTGTTTTAAAACCTATTAATGATTAAACCAATGAATAACAATTTCCTTCGACTTACACTTATGTCTTTAGCCATGTTATTTTCATGTGTTTTTCAAAATAACATATATCTATCATATTTAACCCTCCTATGTTACATTCATTAAAAATTACAGCTGAAAGTAGCATATTATTTCCCCTTTAGCAACACCGTTTTTAAGTCTTATTATACATTAAATTACATTATTTAAAGCTCATGACATAGGTGATTCATTTATTTCAAATAACGCTTTCAATTTTGAAATAACCTCCGTGTTTTGGGTGTTAATTAGAATGTTGGTTTATTAACGATTGTAATGAATACAATCAATATAGGATTTATTGAACAACACACCAGTGGTTTATTTGTATTTGTAAAGACCCCTTAAACTTATTACCAAACAATAATTGAATTTTAGGAGGTTTTTGCAGACAATTCCTAAAATTGTGGGATAAAGAGATATTGCTCATTAATTAATCATAAAAAGCAATAACATCTTTTGTTACAATGTTTACAATACAAACAAAAGCTCAGAATGCATTGAAATTAACGGGGAAAATGTAATAAATTCTTCAATTTAAAAGACAATACAGTTACGATTATCTATTTTTTTTTAAACAAGCAACAATGTATATATATGACAAAAAATAATTAAGAATACACTCATTCTAAAAAGTTATAAATATATAATGCAGGAAATTTAATTTCACATGATTAAATCATTTACAGTCAAATACCTTAAAGTAACGATCACGCTAAAAAATATCGAATACTAGTATTTCGTTAAATAAAGCTTACCCATACAAAAATCATTGTTCCTTTTAGCAAAATGCAAAATTTCAACGTTAGACATTGTCTGGTTACATTGATTTAACGAGAAACAAAGTACTCGTTTTTATTTTTTTTGTGTCACAAATAATTCCATTTTTATTGCCCGCGAAATATCCGAACATTTACGGGCGAACGCGAGATTGGATTCGGTCAGCGAGGGAAGCATGACGTAGCTCTCATGAATAATGTCATTATGTCAAGCCGAAATGAATTCTGGGTAACTGGAATATAGCGAATGCGAAAATGGTAGATTTCTGGGATGGCTTGTATTTATAGCTAGTATAAATTATGCAAATGAACGCAACCCGAATGAATCCGATCCTGACTCGATTTCATCCACAAAACGAAAGAGGATGACATCGTGGAACGATATTTATATGCTTAAAAGTTGCCGAATGTTAACAAATTTAACGTGTTTTCACCAATGTTGCTTGTTTTTAGGTTCTTCTTCTTGTAAATAACCATCGTATCGTACTGTTTGTTGTTGAATTGTTTTATATAGCATAAAACAGTACGTATGTAGTATTGGTGAGCGTGATAGTGGATTTAATATTATAATATTAAATGACTGGAAATGAAATCAGAATCTTACAGCAAGCAGACGAATAAGATTAATTCTATATTTTGGGCACAAAATCTTTGATCTAGAAGGAGTGCTGTATCCGAAGAAGAACTCTGTTAATTAACTTGGTCAGTGGACATTGAAAACAAACACAACACTGAACTATGACCAATCAGAACACTCTCACGCAGCATTCTAAAGGAAATATTTTAACCAGAAACATTTAAAAACAGCATAATTTATTAATCGAAAAATCAAGAAATTCACACTAAACTGATATGAAAATTGCTGTAAAAAATAATGTTTCCAGAAACTGATAGTTATGTGTGACAGTGACAGAAGAATATCAATCAATTTATAAACCAAACAAACATTAATACTGATTATGAATCAATGAATAACTTAACATCAACGGAATAAATGTTGAATAATGCAACAGGCACAGTTTTATAAGCAGAGAGCTATTATCAGAGTTTATAAACTTTTACTGATGAAAAAATAAGAGTCGAGAAATTATATGACAAGGCAGAATTAAGAAACGAAGGTCAACAAACTAGAATTATAAGTATATCAATCAATGAATATATAGATGTATACGTAAGTTTGAATCGAAATGAACAGTAAATATTTCGATTTCATCGATCTGAGGTGCAGAACGTTTTTTCGTTTTGTTTGTTTACCTGTTTATCCGATAGTGCGATACTGTCCCGAACGAACAACAATTCTTGTTTGCTCTTAATTGCGAAAAGACACAATTGCCAACACAATATCCTCAACCTGGCCAGAAATGGCCCAGTTATCCAAACCTTCGCAGACCAAGACCTACAACTGTCATATGGTAAGCGACAATTAAGGGACAAGTGTTGGTCTGTGGAGTTAATTCAGGCACTATCCTTCATCTGGATGGTTAATACAATGAGATGTTGGCAACTCTTGCTACAAGGAGGGACTAAACCGCAAATGGTCTGTCTTTTACAATACGAGTTCATCATTCACCATTATGGGACAATCAAAAATCACAATAATTGTTTTTAAAGTTAAAAAGTTTTATTTCAAAAGTTTCATTAAACACATTTTGGAACATGTTTAAAATAAATTCTTGGCTAAACCAAACTCGTATTCAGTGTTACGTCTTATCACATTATTCATATATTGATTTATTGTGTTGTCAAGTAATGTCAGATCGTAGAGGTGTTGGAAAAAATACTTTCATAATCAAATTTTTGTCATCATATACCTATTATTTAGTGTTATGTTGAATTGCATAATTATCGGCTTTTGATTTATTGTCTTACCATGCAAGTTAAAAACATGCTATTACCAGTTGCAAGGTTCTACTGTATTGCTTGTATGATTAGTTTTCATTTGAATTTGATATTATCAGTTTATTGTTTTTATCTTAAAGTCTATATTGAAAATGACTAACATGTACATACATGATTTACTTATGATGATGTGTTATGCATTACAATATTTTGGTATAAGTGTAATGCAAGCAAAAAGAACTGCAGAGTGCATTTAATGACATGTTTTACATTTTCATTTTATTATTGAACTGTCATGTATTATTTCTAAAACATAATTAGTTTCATATAGTCATAAATATGTTTTATATGCACACGTTTTTATTGTACATGTTTCTTCCATCGTTGTATTTGTACTTTGTGTTGTTGACAATTATAAATGTTTTACCTATGTTATACATGTAATTTTCCTTAACATTTAATAATGTTTTTTCTGAATAAACGTTTACTTGTCCAATCATCCATCTTGTTTATTTTTTAACTAGAGATGGCATCGAATGCCATAATTAGTGTGTATATATTCAAATGTTCGTGCAATCAAATATTCGCTCTATTGGTGTTAGATACTGCGTGCTTATAACGACACTCTTCTTTTGTATTAAAGTACCGAATATCCGACGACGTTGTAAGACTCGTATACGCATTAACATCAGGCAACGTTATATTAGGCAGATATCAATGCGGTGGTATGATAAATGTCGATGGTATGACCAAGTTCATTTTTTAAACTAAAAATGTGATGTCTAGACAGTTAACATGGTTTTGAAATAGCTACAGAGGGAAAACATCATTGACCCCTGGAGGACATGTTTTTTTAAAGAAACGGAACAATTTTTGAGCTGGGCCGACAAATCTGAAAATGCTCTGAAAATGCTCTGACCTAGTTGCATGATGATTGGGCTTTAGATGTGACTTATTGACTGTTTTACAATAGCTATATTAGGAAAACTGCCCGCCCTCTAGCGGGTATGTTTTTCAACGAATCATTTTCCAACTTAGCCTCGATATCATACGAAGAAATGTTCTGGTCAAGTTTCATGAAGATTGGACCATATAAGGAAATTATCCCCGCCTCCCATCCCCCCCACCCCCCTCCCCCTTATTGCTATCGTGTTTTTCAACGGACCCGAACGGCCCAGATATCATTAGAATGTTTGCTCTCACCAAGTTTCGTGAAGATGCGACTAAAATGTGCCTTCTAGACTGTTAAAAAGGTTTTACAATGGCCTTATAAGGAAAACTGCCCGCCATCTGACGGTATGTTTTTTTTAACGAACATAAACCATTTTGCACAGATTGAAGGCCGTATTTTTAAAGAGCCGGACAAAATCATCCGATATATCATTTAAAAAATCTTACCAAGTTTCATAAAAAAATACAATAAATGTTACTCCTTGAGTTTTTAAAAGCTTTTATTTAACTTGACAGTGACCATATTTTAACTTGACAGTGACCGATTTGTTTACCTCATATAACTCAGTTTCAAACTCGACCAAGATATTACTTTAACACTCATTCATGCAACGTTTAATGAAGGTCGGACAATAAATGTGGCCTTAGATTGTTAACAAATATGAATGTTGACGACCGCTGTACGACGGATAGACATGCATTACACCCGGTTTACCGAGAGCGAGGCTTATTAATAAGTGTTACATGGACTTATATGAGTCGTGTTCTGAGAAAACTGGGCATAATGCATGTGCGTAAAGTGTCGTCCCAGATTAGCCTGTACTTTCAGCAAAATTTGATTTTTGCTAACAAGAGACTTCATTTCAACGAAAAATGACATAAAAGCGGAAAGTGTCGTCCCTGATTAGCCTGTGCACCGGCTAATCTGGGACGACACTTTACGCACATGCATTATGCCCAGTTTTCTCAGAACATGACTCATATTTGAGCTGACTCACCATACCCGCTCATCCGAAGCAACAAATCGTACTAAGTTGTGATTGTATAAGTTAGACGAATACGTCTGTAACCATAATGTTATAGAAAATATAACTGTATCGACTGTAACGTATAATAATAACATTGCGTTATAAGAAAGATTGCACACAAATGTTGCTGTTGTCCGATGAAAAGTGTATGTGCACTTGTCTGACACGTGGTTATTACAATTGATAGAGCATGCAAACTAAACTGAAGACACTTACTTTCATAATGCATTTATTGATATTGAAAGCTAAAGCATTACAACTTCAATAGTTAAAGCACAAACATATAATACAACAACGATGATGAGTATTAACATACAAATGGGTTGTTCTGAGTCCCATGCATGCTATGCGATAAATGTCGATTCATGTTTGCCGTTATACTTTCTTGTGGTGACGTCATGACGGGGTATGTTGCAGCAGGTGTCGGGTACAAACTGGTTGTCATTGGAGACGGGATGTTGTAATACGGAGCGAATGATGTTGGAGCCATTGTTGGCGAGATCTGTCTGGTAGGTAGCTGGTTTAACGTAATTTGCTGTTGAGTGCTGTTGTTTGTACTTAACGTTCCAGTCTGCATCCAAGGATAGTACATATAACCGCTGTTATACGACAAAGGCATGCCTGGAAAGTTGCTGCATATGGGTATGTACGGATGCATTTGTGATGGTACCGGCGTCGCATGCAGCATGTGTGACTGAGTCGAGTTGTTCATGTTCTCCACTCGCCTGCGCCACCTGGCGCGCTTGTTCTGGAACCAGATCTTGATGTTGGTATCCTTGACGCCGAAGTCATTGGCAATGTTCTCCATCATCTCCGAGTCAGGGTACGGATTCTCATGGAAGATTTTCATCAGCGTCTTCAGCTGCTCCTTCGTGTACTTGGTTCTCGCACCTTTTTGAGGCTTCCCGTCCGATTCCTTATCGCTAGTGTGAGCTGACTCGGCGTCTTTTTTGGGCGAGCCGCTGGTGGAACCAGATAAACGCTCAGACCCGTAAGGGGAACTTGTTGAGCTTCCAGTATTGACCGACGCTGGTGACAGAGAATCCAGTGACGTCATCGAGCAGTCTATTGCGCTTGGTGTACTCTCACGCTCTTCAACATACGCTGGTGTAGTTCCGATTCCGGAATCCGGAGTAGACACGGGCGATAAGAAACTCTCTAAAGAGAATGGGATTATGGACTTAACTGGAGACTTTTGACGCCCTATTGCTTCATAATTTTCTATGTCTGGGACAAATCGGCTGATCGGCATGCTATATGGATGGTAGCGTACCGTGCGTGAACTCGTGTGGTTGATCTCGTCTTGAAATCGAGGCTGATACCCGCCCGTTGTATGAAAATCATCGTCAAATGTGTTCAATGTGGGTTTTGTCATCGGTTGTGTGATATTCGTGGACAACTTCTAAAAATATGAAGATGTAGATATGAAATAAATTCAATTTATTTTATTACAAAAATAAGACAAAATAACAATGCTTTTTTGCGTGAAAAAAGCCAATTGTGCAAAGCATTCATTGATTGTTATTTGTTAATTATAATTACTAACGATAAACAGGATGGTGATTTGTCCTCACGTTTAAACATTTGCATGCTGGGAAATTGTTCGTCTGCTAAAATGTTGTCTGCTGAATTTTTAAAATTAGCGTTTTCATAGATTTTTTTCAAAGAATACTATAAGAACAGCAAACAGTTTGGATCCAGATGAGACGCCACGTTCTGTGGCGTCTCATCTGGATCCAAACTGTTTGCAAAGGCCTTCAAAATTCGGTTCCAGCACTGAAAGAGTTAACTACGTGTACATGTATATACATTAAAGCCAAGTTTATATGTATGTTAATGTATGTTTGAGATTACAGCTCATAAATTAGCGTAATAAATCCTTTTTTAATAAACAAATAAAACCTATTAAAAGCTAAATAAAATACAAAGAAACTGATTTATTATTGATGTAAAATAAAGTCAATTAATTTTGATGATAAACATTATATGCTCGTTATTTGGAACAAGACAGAGCTATAAGCTAATAAATAATATCTACCTGTTCAATCATCGTAACTGGTTATGTGCACACGTCTTGCTAACGAGTTGTAATGTGTCTTTGATAGTTTCTTTTGTTTCAGTCGTAAAAAAACTAAAGAATTGAATAGCGTGGGGAGTTTTAGCTATTATATACGAGCTTGGTTGTTGACACGAAGAGAGTGACATCGAGTTAATTATGTCTAATTACTCGATGAGTAATCAAGTTCTTTGATTCGGTCGTTAATCGATTGATTGTTAACGCAACGTGAGCTAAATTCGCACTTTGTTCATTTGATTAGTGGCGGGTGATGACAGTTTGGTAACGAGTTCGCTCAAACACTGACATCGTGCCCCGGGTCCAAGCTCGTATATAGGGGCCATAATTCTCCAAGCTAATCATTATCGTGTGATTACTGAAACAATAGCGACTATCAACAGATATCATGACCTCGTTAGTGACAGAAGCCAACGCATTTACAAAAACAATGAATGAACAGGTAATTATTACGTCTTCTAATCAACTAATAAAAACTACAAACTATAAAAAAGCATGCGTTATTTTCGTGTTGCTCTTTGTAAACCAATGTTGACTGGTGACACAGTACGATTGTCTTAAATATTTTTATTTCTCCAATATTTGTTCAATCTACGATGATTTAATTCATAGGCATGTATAAAAACTATCATTGTTTTAATAGCGGTAATTCTATTCAAAATAGGCTTTGAAAGAGTAATAGTAATGTTTGTAACTTCTTAATTGAATTGTTTTTATCATTTCGATTTAATTGTTTATGACGAACATGTCATGATTAGAAATCTAGTTAATGTTCACATTAATATTTTATAGATTCTGCCCACGAGTTTCACTCTACCGACAACAATCCCCAAAGTAAACGTGCTTGGTGATGATTACAAAACGTCCGGCGGATATTTCCCTCGAGAACAAGATGAGACGTACCACAAGAGTTCCCGCTCAGTACGCTATCATCCATATAACATGCCGACCAGCCGCTCGGCTGACAAGGCTGTCTCGAAAATGAGTTTTCTAAATGATTACAATGAACATCAAGTTTCTTCGTTTATCTCCTTATTCCCGGTGTCATCGCCTGAGCTGCCGAAAGCTCCCGGAAATGGTTCATCTACAACAACCGTTCCAGAGCGTGAGAGTACACCAAGCGCAACAGACTGTTCGATGACGTCACTGAATTCCTTGTCACCAGCGTCAGTGAATACTGAAAGTGTAACAAGTACTCCATCCAGTAGTTCGTCTGTTTCCGTCAGCAGCTCGCCACATACAGACGCCGAGTCAGAAAGCAGTGGCGATAAAGAATCGGACAAGAAATCTAAAAAACCTGCGAGAACCAATTACACGAAAGAGCAGCTGAAGTCACTGATGACAATCTTCCACGAAAATCCGTACCCTGACTCTGAGATGATGGAGAACATTGCCAAGGACTTCGGCGTCAAGGATACCAACATCAAGATCTGGTTCCAGAACAAGCGCGCCAGGTGGCGCAGGCGAGTGGAGAACATGAACAACTCGACTCAGTCACACATGCTGCATGCGACGCCGGTACCATCACAAATGCATCCGTACATACCCATGTGCAGCAACTTTCCAGGCATGCCTTTGTCGCAGAACAGCGGTTATATGTACTATCCTTGGATGCAGACTGGAACATCAAGTCCAAACAACAACACTGGACAACATGTTACTTTCAACCAGCTACCTTACAGACAGTCGACTTCAACAGCGTCTCTGACACCATACTCTTCGTATTACCACACCCCGTCTCCCATGACAACCAGTTGGTGCCCCACCCCTGCTGCAACGCATCAAGTGATGGCGTCAGCACAAAGCACAATGGCGTCCAACACGTACAAACAGTTACCACAGGTGGTATCTGGGGCTCATTTACATTCTTTTGTTCGTTAAGGTTTATCATACATTTGTTTTAGTGTGTGCTATAATGATTGTGAGTGACTGTTATGTACATTCAATATCGCATTCTTAACTGTTATCAAATAAATTATTTTGCTTGATGCATCTGCGTTCGTCGTTTATTAAATATATAAAACAGATAGTATTTAGGATGAAATAACTTCGTTATAGGTTAAACACTGCCGGTGCCATTATGCCTTTTTCCAACTCCATTTGACAACAACATTTAGTGTGTAATTAGAAGGCATCAGACAAACATACAACTAATGGTACATCGTGTATGTTAATGTAGTAGTAACAATAAACATCGTGAAAAAAAGAAAAGAAAAGTTATGTCACAAAAAAAGTTATGTCACAAAATACAAGGAATAAACTGTTATTACACGTGGTAATATATATCTTAACGAGAGTGGCTTCTGACAATGCGAAAGCATTTTTTAAGTACTTACTACCGAATAAAGTCTTCCACTTCTTGATCCTCATACAATCCTTTTTATTGATAATTTTCGTCAACCATTCATATGAAAATATTTCGCAAAACGAGGGTTAACTGCGATAACTGTCTAAAATTGTAGAGTTCACTGTATTAACCTGCCTGATCCGTTGTTTGGAAAAAATGTGACGTACGGAAGGAGAGACACACGTAAGTGGTCAGTGTGAAAGGAAGTTAGTGGTTTCTTTCATACATGTGACCTTCACGAAGACACACGCCTAAAATGTTTCGTTATTACCGCCGTCACCTTTGCTGAACTAAATGTGTTTTGCTCAATCACAGCTTACTCAAACACGTATTTGCTTTCAAAAGTGTTTGTTTTCATAAATAGACTATTCAACACCATTCAGATTTTTTTTATTTGTGAAAGATAGGAAATGCAAATAAACGTGCAAGGATGACAATTACCGTTACTATTTGTGTGTCTACAAATAATCGAAATTGGTATTAAGACATCTAATATCTTATTACCTGACAATATACATTTTAAAAACAACAAAAACGTGATGACAAACGTTCAAACATACTTTCGCATAGTGGTCATTTAAACCACATAAAACAATTAATATAATTTCAGACTACATGTATGTGCAAAAGTAACACTGATATACGAGTCACTCAAAGAATCTCCACCAGACATGCAGCAACTACAAAAAGGATGACAGCTTTTCTAGAAACACTACTGAAACCTAATAATAATTGGAATACCAACATGTTGACTTTTCAGGCTCCTTACAACAAACAATTACAGAAACTACGTGACACACGCCAGAAAATAAATTCAATTATAGACTATATTGAATTAAACACTATGAAAGAGCTAGGTTATATGTTGGCCTGTTTGAAAGCATCCCTAAAGACTGATGTGGAAAAGTGCAGCAAGCTTAAGATTGAATTAAAACGACTGAGTAGCGTAATACATGACATTGTTGATAAGGACAAAGAAAACCTCCCATTTTTTGCAATTAAGAAATATATGGAAAAAGCTAAACGTCTTAATGTTATTTGAAGGAGAACTATGTTCAGGTAGAAAAAAACTGACATTCCAGCCAAACAGAGATGTTTAACAGTGGTTGTCTAAATTGTCATGTCTAGGGAAGATTATGGTATTTAATCAGGCTAGCATCGAAAGTTACAACAGACGATATAAACACTGCTGTGCCTCTGCATGTAACCACAGACGATGTTAACACTGCTGTGCCACTGCAAGTTAACACAGACGATGTTAACACTGCTGTGTCTCTGAAAGTTAACCCTGACGATGTTAACACTGCTGTGCCTCTGCAAGTAAACCCTGACGATGTAAACACTTCTGTGCCTCTTCAAGTTAATACAGACGATGTAAACACGGATGTGTCTCTGCAAGTACAACGAGAGAAAGTAAACATCCCTGCATATGTATCTGCAAGTTTATTGAAACAATCAAAAAGCTTATGTGCATCTGCAAGCTAACCGACACAAGATAAACACTGATGTGCCTCTTATTTGTAAACCCCTGGGGTATTCACTGTGCAATGAAAATCAGAGTAAGATGTCAACAAACGAAGCAATACAAGTGAGAACTTAATTATGAGGGTCATTCGTGTTCTTTCTGATAGATCCGTGTTGCAGGTTATTATATAAACGAAATTAGGTACACAATCATCGATACAAGATGGTGGGAAATTGTGATTTAACTGCCATGTGTATAATCACAACAAGTGGAATAGCTTTCGGTGTGAATGAGGATAAGGTACATGGAGTCCGGCTTGTCGATGTAAATGACGAGAGGCATGGTGCGGAAACAAAGTTACGGTTTAAACATTCATATTTTTGGTATTGTTTTCAGGCTGTGTTTCTTCAATTTACTTGTGCCTCTGCAAAGTAATAATCAGGTGAGAAACACGGATTATGCCAGTGCATGCATGTACTTACGGAGAGAATCATATTAATATAAGTTTCGGTCTAAACTAATAATACAATGTATATATTACATGCCTAATTGTAATAAACATCATATTATGTTAACAGCAACAAATACCTGATGTGAATAGGTGTATGGGTTTCTTTATTAATTTAATGAATCTCTGAATAGCTAACTGCATTAATACTACCCTCCTTCATGTTATCTGGCTATGACGTGAGTCGTTCAGGGGACAAGATATTTGTCATCAATATTGCCAATACAACATCCTCAACCTAGCCAGAAATGGCCCAGTTATACAAACCTTCGCAGACCAAGACCTACAACTGTCATATGGTATATATGCGACAATTAAGTGACAAGTGTTGGTCTGTGGAGTTCATTCAGACACTATCCTTCATCTGGATGGTTAATACAATGAGAAGTTGGCAACTTTTGCTACCAGGTGGGATGGACTAAATCGCAAATGGTCTTCTTTTACAATACGAGCACATCATTCATCATAATAGGACAATCAAAAATCACATTTGTTTTTTTGAAATTAATAAGCTTTGTTTCAAAAGTTTCAATAAATACATTTTGGAACATGTACTTACAAAATAAATTTTTGGCCAAACTAAACTCGTATTCAGTTTTACGTTTTATCCCATTATTCACATATTGATTTATTGTGCTGTCAAGTAATGTCAGATCATGGAGGTGTTTAAAAAGTACTTTCATAATAAAGTTCTTGTCATCATATACCAATTATTATGGATTTGTTATGTTTAATTGCATAATTATCGGCTATTTATTTATTGTCTTACCATGCAAGTTAAAAACATGCTGTAACCTGTTGCAAGGTTCAACTGTATTGCTTGTATGATTAGTTTTCAGGTGAATTTGATATTATCAGTTTATTGTTTTAATCTTAAAGGCTATATTGAAAATGACTAACATGTACACACATGATTCACTTATGGTGATGTGTTATGCTTTACAATATTTTGGTATAAGTGTAATGCAAGAAAAAAGAACGGCTGAGTGCATTTAATGACATGTTTTACATTTTCATTTTATTCTTTAACTGCCATGTATTATTTCTAAAGCATAATTGGTTTCATATAATCATAAATATGTTTTATATGTACACATTTTTATTGTCCAGGTTTCTTCCATCGTTGTTCTCGTACTTAGAGTTGTTGACAATTATAAATGTTTTACCTATGTTATACATGTAATTTGCCTTAATATTTACTTATGTTTTTCTGAATAAACGTTTACTTGTCCAATCATCCTTCCTGTTTTTTTTAACTAGAGATGGCATCGAATGCCTTAATTAGTGTGTATATATTCAAATGATCGTTTTCTCAAATATTCGATCTATTGGTGTTAGATACTACGTGCTTATAACGACACTTTCTTTTGTATTAAAGTACCGAATATCCGACGACGTTGTAAGACTCGTATACGCATTAACATTTTGTGATTATTCATTTTTAAACAACATTAAAACACATTTGAATATTGTACTTATAAGACAAGCAACACCTTTAATCAATCAAAAAATGAGAAAAACATTAATTCATCGATCAATTTGGCGACCCTGTTTTTCACCAAACGAGAATCATTTTCGAACTTGGCCCAGATAATAGAGAATAACAGATTACTACCTGATCGTTTTGTAATATATCCGGCAAGGCTTAGAATACAATAACGGCGGGGCTTGCCTTTATATTATATATATTTGTTTTATATATTATATATGATATAAAAATAAATATTTTTTAATACTGGTAAAAAAAGTATTTTTGCTGTTTGTGTTTCATTTTGTGTTTAAAATATATTACATCTTGGTATCAAATTGTTTGTTTTGTTGAATTTGATTGGATTTTAATAAAAATGATTATTTTATAGTTGATTTCAAGTTATATGACCAATCTCCACACATGACTGATATAAGAACTTGCTGTTGATCATGATATAAAAAAATATATCAGGCAACGTTATATCAGGCAGATATCATTGCGGTGGTATGATAAATGTCGATGTTATGACCAAGTTCATTTTTTAAACTTAAAATGTGATGTCTAGACAGTAAACATGGTTTTGAAATAGCTATAGAGGGAAAACTGCCATGACCCCTGGAGGACATGTTTTTTTTTAAGAAACGGAACCATTTTTGAGCTGGGCCGAGAAATCTGAAAATGCGCTGAAAATGCTCTGACCTAGTTGCATGATTATTGGGCTTTAGATGTGACTTCTTGACTGTTTTACAATAGCTATATTAGGAAAACTGCCCGCCCTCTAGCGGGTATTTTTTTCAACGAATCATTTTCCAACTAAGCCTCGATATCATACGAAGAAATGTTCTGGTCAAGTTTCATGAAGATTGGACCATATAAGGAAAATATCCCCGCCTCCCATACCCCCCCCCCTCCCCCACCCCTCCCCCTTATTGCTATCGTGTTTTTCAACGGACCCGAACGGCCCAGATATTATTAGAATGTTTGCTCTCACCAAGTTTCATGAAGATGCGACTAAAATGTGCCTTCTAGACTGTTAAAAAGGTTTTACAATGGCCTTATAAGGAAAACTGCCCGCCATCTGACGGTATGTTTTTTAACGAACATAAACCATTTTGCACATATTGAAGGCCGTATTTTTAAAGAACCGGGCAAAATCATCCGATATATCATTTAAAAAATCTTACCAAGTTTCATTAAAAAAATACAATAAATGTTACTCCTTGAGTTTTTAAAAGCTTTTATTTAACTTGACAGTGACCATATTTTAACTTGACAGTGACCGATTTGTTTACCTCATATAACTCAGTTTCAAACTCGACCAAGATATTACTTTAACACTCATTCAAGCAACGTTTAATGAAGGTCGGACAATAAATGTGGCCTTAGATTGTTAACAAATATAAATGTTGACGACCGCTGTACGACGGATAGACATGCATTATACCCGGTTTACCGAGAACGAGGCTTATTTATAAGTGTTACATGGAATAATATGAGTCGTGTTCTGAGAAAACTGGGAATAATGCATGTGCGTAAAGTGTCGTCCCAGATTAGCCTGTACTTTCAGCAAAATTTGATTTTTGCTAACAAGAGACTTCATTTCAACGAAAAATGACATACAAGCGGAAAGTGTCGTCCCTGATTAGCCTGTGCACAGGCTTATCTGGGACGACACTTTACGTACATGCATTATGCCCAGTTTTCTCAGAACATGACTCATATTTGAGCTGACTCACCATTCCCGCTCATCCGTTGTTGACAATTATAAATGTTTTACCTATGTTATACATGTAATTTGCCTTTACATTTACTTATGTTTTTCTGAATAAACGTTTACTTGTCCGTTCATCCATCTTGTTTATTTTTTACCAGAGATGGCATCGAATGCCATAATCAGTGTATATATTCGAATGTTCTTTCAATCAAATATTCGCTCCATTGGTGGTAGCTACTTCGTGTCTATAACGACACTCTTCTTTTGTATTTAAGTACCGAATATCCGACAACGTTGTAAGACTCGCATACGCATTTACATTTTGTGCTAATTCATGTTTAAACAACATTAAAACCCATTTGAATATTGTACTTATAAAACAAGCAACACATTTTATCAATAAAAAAATGAGAAAGACATTAATTCATCGATCAATTTGAGAAAATGGCGACCCTGTTTTTCACCAAACCAGAATCATTTTCGAACTTGGCCCAGATCGATATATAGAGAATAACAGGTTACTGCCTGATCTTTTGTAATATATCAGGCAAGGCTTAGACTAACATAACGGCGAGGCTTGCCGTTATATTATATATATGCTATATATATTATATATATGATATAAACAACTATTTTTTAATATTTGTAAAAAAATGTGTTGCTGTTTGTGTTGCATTTTGTGTTTAAAATATATTAAATCTTGGTATCAAATTGTTTGTTTTGTTGAATCTGATTGGATGTTACTGAAATGATTACTTTATAGTTGATTCCGAGTAATAAGACAATTCTCCACACATGGCTGATATAAGAACTTCCTGTTGACCATGATATAAAAACTATATCATGCAACGTTATGTCAGGCAGATATCAATGCGGTGGTATGATAAATGTCGATAATATGACCAAGTTTATGTGACGTCTAGAGAGTTAACAAGGTTTTGCTATGGCTACAGAGGGAAAACTACGGACTCCGGATAGGGTCAAGTTGATTGTCGTGTGTCGACCTTGGAATTCGACGACATTCTCGCGACATTCTCTCGACGCTCAATACGACGCGCGACCATCATGCGACAATCAATATTTGAGTTTCGCATATCGCGCTGGGTTTAAGAAAAAAAAAATCGCAGAAAATCTTGACTGTCGACTAATTTGTCGCGCGTCGTATTGAGCGTCGGGAGAATGTCGCGAGAATGTCGTGTGTCGGCCTTCGAGCGCGACACTCGACATTCTCGCGACTCTCAATACGACGCGCGACAATCATGCGACAGTCAGTATGATATATCGCGAGAATGTCGCCTGTCGACCTAAAAATCACACGACATTCTCTCGACGCACGACATTCTCGCGACGCTCAATACGATATATGGAGCAAATATCGCGCAATTTTCCCTTGTCGACCTAAAAACCCCTAGGTCGACACACGACATTTTCTCGACGCTCAATACGACGCGCGACAATCATGCGACAATCAATATTTGAGTGTCGCAAATCGCGCTGGGTTTTAGAAAAAAAAAGTTCGCAGAAAATCTTGACTGTCGACTGATTTGTCGTGTGTCGTATTGAGCGTCGAGAGAATGTCGCGAGAATGTCGTGTGTCGACCTTCGAGTGCGACACTCGACATTCTCGCGACGCTCAATACGACGCACGACAATCATGCGACAGTCAATATGATATATCGCGTGAATGTCGCCCGTCGACCTAAAAATCACACGACATTCTCTCGACGCACGACATTCTCTCGACGCTCAATACGATATATCGAGCCAATATCGCGCAATTGTCGCTTGTCGACCTAAAAACCCCTAGGTCGACACACGACATTCTCGCGACGCTCAATACGATATATCGCGCAATTGTCGCTTGTCGACCGGTATGGGAGTAATTTTTTCATCTGCAAGCAAGGTGTTATAGTAACTTTTTCAGCTTAAGTAAAAATAGCGACATGTAGTAGCAGCAATAACAGCAGCAGCAGCAACAGTAGAAGCAGCAGTAGCAGCAGCAGTAGAAGCAGCAGTAGCAGCAGTAGCAGCAGCTGCAGTGGTAGTAGCAGTAGCAGCAGTAGCAGCAGTAGCAGTAGTAACAGTATTAGTAGTTGTTGTAGTAGTAGAAGTAGTAGTAGCTGCAGTAGAAGCAGTAGAGCAGCATCAGATGCAGCAGCAGCAGTAGCAGCAGCAGCAGTAGCAGCAACAGCAGTAGCAACAGTAATAGCAGTAGCAGAAGTAGCAGGAGTAACAGCAGTAGCAGCAGTAGAAGGAGTAGCAGCAGTAAGTAGCAGCAATAGCAGTAGTAGCAGAAGTAGCTGCAGTAGTAGTAGTAGTAGTAGTAGTAGCAGTAGTAGTAGTAGCAGTAGTAGAATTAGTAGTAGTAGTAGAAGTAGTAGTAGTAGTAGTAGTAGTAAAAGTAGTTGTAGTAGTAGTAGTAGTAGTAGTAGAAGTAGTAGTAGTAGTAGTAGTAGTAGTAGTAGTAGAAGTAGTAGTAGTAGTAGTAGTAATAGTAGTAGTAGTAGTAGTAGTAGTAGTAGTAGTAGTAGTATAGTAGTAGTAGTAGTAGTAGTAGTAGTAGTAGTAGTAGTAGTAGTAGTAGTAGTAGAAGTAGTAGTAGTAGTAGTACTAGTAGTAGTTGTAGTAGTAGTAGTAGTAGTAGTAGTAGTAGTAGTAGTAGCGGTAGTGGTAGTGAGACTGGTAGTAGTTGTTGTGGTAGTGGGACTGGTGGTAGTGGTTGTAGTAGTTGTAGTAGTAGCAGAATCAGGAGTAGTAATATTAGCAGTAGCAGTGTAGTAGCAGTACCAGCACCACCAGCAGTAGCGGTAGTAGTTGTTGTTGTAGTAGTAGTAGTAGCTGCAGTAGAAGCAGTAGCAGCAGCAGCAGCAGTATCAGCAGTAGCGGCAGTAGCAGCAGCAGTAGCAGCATTAATAGTAGAAGTAGTAGTAGCTGCAGTAGAAGCAGAAGCAGCAGTAGCAGTAGCATCAGTAGCACCAGCATCAGTAGCAGCAAAAGCGGCAGCAGCAGTAGCAGTAGTAGTAGTTGTTGTAGTAGTAGTAGTAGCTGCAGTACAAGCAGTATCAGTAGCGGCAGTAGCGGCAGTAGCAGTAGCAGTAGCAGTATTAGTAGTTGTAGTAGTAGTAGTAGTAGCAGCAGCAGCAGCAGTAGCAGCAGCAGCAGCAGTAGTAGTAGCAGTACCAGCAGTAGCAGGAGTAACGTTATTACTATTACTACAACAACTACTAATACTGCTACTGCTACTGCTACTGCCGCTACTGCTGCTAGTGCTACTGCTTGTACTGCAGCTACTAATACTGCTACAACAACTACTACTACTGCTACTGCTGCTGCCGCTACTGCTGCTACTGATGCTGCTGCTACTGCTGCTTCTGCTTCTTCTGCAGCTACTACTTCTACTACTACAACTTCTAATACTGCTACTGCTGCTGCTACTGCCGCTACTG